>NW_017097223.1:0-4037 GCF_001412225.1 Nicrophorus vespilloides
TTACGACACTTTTGACCAGAAGGACAACAGGAATCCAAATCATAAGTTTGGTAACAATTCTCGAATACATTCCAGTTGCAATCGTAGACTGCACAATTAATACTTGGTCTAGATAATTTTAGTTAAAATCTATATGTTATTAAATTAATTATAACAATAAATACCCAAATGTTTCATCAATGCTGCAAATGCAAGCTGGATTACAAGGAGCTGTACCATTTACGTTTTCATTATCTTGATAAATTTGTCCCTTGAAGATACAAGCATCATTTGGTACGGTGTAATGAGAGCAGTCAAAAGATTTTGGACAACCAGTTGGTCCCAAAGTCGGAGTACAACCAATTTCTTCATACGGTAAAATTCCCAAATGATCACAAATCTCGTAACCTAAAAAAAAGATCCATACAAATCATTATAAACAAAACGAAATTCATATTTAATAACTACAAAAAAAAGTTAATAATTGTACGTTTTACCTTGAATCACGGCGATTATAATGCAAAAAACGAAATTGGTTATGCGAAGAATCATGTTGGATAGCACGGAAAACACTGACGCGTCGTCCGAATACTGAGTATATTTATACTTATTCGAAAAGCACACAATCTTATTTACAGAAAAGGAAAAAAACTTTAAAACAATAGTGTTTTATGGTAGAGACAATTGTATTGCATTTCCATTGTATTTCATTTTATTTACTCTTCTTTACAATGCAATTGGATGAAAAATGAGATGAGATGAGATGAATTTTGCATTAATGCAATTAATAAAAAAAATATTTAAAAAAATTCTGAATCACAGTATTTATTTTATTTAATACTTGAGAATCAACGACTAAAAATCTGATCTGCATGTCAAATGCGGTGGTAAAATACAGGAACATTCTGCTACTTTCTGTTGATTATATCTGTTATAAGTTAAGTTTAAAACGTCGTTGATGTTGAATTCGAGTTGGCCGTAAATACATTTGTCTTCGGAAACGGTAGAATCTTCAACGGCAGAGATACTCAACGTGTTTGACGCTAAAAGATATTTAGAATCAACGGAATTGGGTGTAAAAGTAAAGTAAGATTACGTACGACAAATATAGTCAATTGGACAGCAAAGGGCATCAGCAGTTCTAGTGTAAGCAGGAGCACAACCTTCAGCAATCTGCTTAGCGAAACGCAATTCCAAGTCACAATTAACACGGCGACAGAAGGGCTCAACGAATTCGCCAATAAATCCCTTCTGGCAAACGCAATTTAAGCATTGTCCTTCTGGTTGGAAATATTCTCCTTCCTTGTAGGTTTTACCATCGACTTGGCAAGTACCCAAATCATCAAAAGGTGCTTTAAGAAGTCTAATTATTAAATGTTAAACGTTTTGTTGCCATTAACTTACGGCAGATTTGATCGGTGGGGCAACAAAGATCCAAATCATGAACTCGATAACAATCGTTGTAAACATTCCAGTGGCAACCAATCGCAGCGCAAATAATTGTGGGTCTAAAATATATTGATTAAATTTACTATTATTTTAACTAATTATAAAGTAATACTCAAAAGATTCTTCAGCGTTGCAAAAACAGCCTACATTACAAGGATTAGTACCGTTTATTGACTCGCGATTTTGGTAAGTTTGTCCTTTAAAGATACAACCATCGCTAGGCACTTCGTAATGAGAACAGTCAAACGATTTTGGACAACCATTTGGTCCCAAAGTCGGAGTACAACCAATTTCTTCGTAAGGCAAAGTTCCCAAATGATCACAGATTTCTTGAGCTAAAAAATAAAATTGACTTCAATTTAAATTTAACAAATTTTCAAAATAAATTTATTTATATGATATTTATGTATTTAGATAATGTGATTAAAAACATCAATATATTGTCGAAATGTCACCTTGAATCACAGCGATTGCGACGCAAAAAAGCAGGAGATTGGTGATGCGAATATTCATGTTGGATAGCTCGGAAAACACTGATTCGTTGCCCGAATACTGAGCATATTTATACTCATTCGTAAAGCATATTTATTTTTAATTACATGAAGGAAAAAATAATAATTCTAACAATAGTATTTTCTGTGGAATCCTTTGATGCAGAGACATTATTTTACATCTTATTTATTTAGCACTTGATCTCGGAGATACAATTTGATAGGAGTTACAGGAAATATTCCATTTCATTACAATTGTGTACATTTACTCTACTTTAGAGTGGAATTAGATTAAAACATATGAAATTATTATTTTACAAATATTTATTGATGGTAATTTTTGGATAAATATAATCATAGTTCTGATTCATATTATTTATTCAATTCAATATTTGAGGAACAATAATTAAAAATCTGATCTGCATGTCAAATGCGGTGGTAAAATACAGGAACATTCTGCTACTTTCTGTTGATTATATTTGTTGTATGTCAAGTTTAAGACGTCGTTGATGTTGAATTCGAGTTGGCCGTAAATGCATTTCTCTTGGGAAACGGTAGAATCTTCAAGGGCAGAGATACTCAACGTGTTTGATGCTAAAATAAATTTAGAATCAATAGAATTGGGTGTAATAATAAAGTAAGATTACATACGACAAATGTAGTCAATTGGGCAGCAAAGGGCATCAGCAGTTCTGGTGTAAGCAGGAGCACAACCTTCAGCAATTTGCTTGGCGAAACGCAATTCCACGTCACATTGGACACGGCGACAGAATGGCTCAACGAATTCCCCAATAAATCCTTTCTGGCAAACGCATCTTAGGCATTGTCCTTCTGGACGGAAATATTGTCCTTCCTTGTAAATTTTACCATCGACTTGGCAAGTAGCCAAATCATCAAAAGGTGCTTTAAAAAGTCAAATAATTAAATTTTAATTACACGTTTTGTTACAATTTACTCACGACATTTTTGACCGGTGGGACAACAAAGATCCAAATCATTAACTTGGTAACAATCATCGTAAACATTCCAGTTACAATCAATAGCAGCACAAGCAATATCTGGACTAAAATATATTGATTACATTTTTTCTGTTAATTTATCAAATTATAAAGTTATACCCAAAAGAATTTTCCCTGTTGCAATAACAGGCTACATTGCAAGGAGCGGTATCATTTATGTACTCGCGGTTTTGATAAGTTTGTCCTTTGAAGATGCAACCATCGCTTGGTACTTCGTAATGAGAGCAATCAAACGATTTTGGACAACCATCAGGTCCCAAAGTCGGTGTACAACCAATTTCTTCGTAAGGCAAAGTTCCCAAATGATCACAGATTTCTTGAGCTAAAAAATAAATTTGACTTCTAATTAGCTTTAACAAATTTATATGATATTTATTTATTTAATTAGAAAATAAGATATTAAAAACATCAAATTATTATGGATTGGTTTACCGTGAATTATGGTGATTGCGGCGCAAAAAAGAACGAGTTTGGTGAGACGAAGATTCATATTGGATAGCTCGGATAACACTGACTGGTTGTCCGAATACTGAACATATTTATACTTATTTGTAAAGCATTTTTATATTTAATTGCATGAAGGAAAAAAAATCTTGCGAACAATAGTATTTTGTGTGGAATCGTTTGATTCAGAGATAATCTCATTGTTTTTACAACTTATTTAATTAGCACTTGATCTCTGAGATGGAATTGGAGGGAGTTACAAGGAATATTCCATTTCATTACAATTGTGTAATAACAAAATGCATATAACTTTGTATTAAGAGCAAAATAATGAAGATACTTTCTGAATATAATTATTTATTTCGAATTATTAAAAATCTGTTCTACAGGTCAATAAAGGTGGCAGAATGCAAGAACATTGCGCAACTTTCTGTTGGTCATTTTTCTTATAAATCAAGTCCATGGTGTCGTTAATTTTGAATTCCTGAGATCCAAAAATGCATTTATCTACTGAAATAATTAAATGAAGTCAATGATAATTATCATAAATATCCTTACCCTTTTCATTTTTCGAATTAATTGCATGAACTACATTTTCTACTTTGGAAATGTATGCTAGAAATATAATACAAATCAGTTAATTAGGTTAGGTTTA
>NW_017097224.1:0-97500 GCF_001412225.1 Nicrophorus vespilloides
ATAACAATTGTCTATATTGCTATGAAATTACTTAATAAAACACAAATTGACTAAAAAATAATAGTATTAGCATTCCAACATTTCCAAATTACCAGTTTTTTTTAATATAAATAACTCGAAATAACCAGTATTTTGTATTTTTATAAAAAAATGATAAAAATTAAAAATAATTTCAAATATGTCTATACATAACAAAATTTGTGAAAATCACAAATACATTTAATTTATTTAATAAATACTTAAAGAGAAAAAAAACTTTTAATTGCTACGTGTCTTCAATTTTGATATTATGTCCTATGTCCAGAGAGAGTAAAAAAAATTACTTTAAAATCACAATGGAAAGTCGCGCAAATAATAATGATTCGAAACCAGGATAACTTTATTACCATTACTTTCGATAGAATTTGAAAAAATATTCTTTAAGAGACTAAAAGACATAATCCACAAAAAAGGACTCATACCGGATCACCAGTTTGGATTTCACAGAGAAACAGTACGATAGAACAAATTAATCGACTAGTTGATGACATTGACCAGGATTGGAAAGGAAAAGATTCTGTTCAGCTGTATTCCTTGATGTGACACAGGCTTTCGATAAAGTTTGGCATACAGGTTTACTCTACAAGCTGAAAATGCAACTTCCACATAATTTCTATGAAGTGTTGAAATCCTACCTAAATGATCGAAAGTTTTTTTTTATCAAATTGGAGGAAGCACAAATGAGCTGAGTCCCATCAAATTGGGCGTTCCACAAGGTACTGCCTTGGAACCAATCTTGTTATACACTGCAGATATACCAACAACAGAGAAAACAAACATGATTTTGCCATTATTTATAAGTTACCAATTGTTAATATTAATTGGAATTTAATAATCAAGGCACGCGTTGTATCCAAGAACTATTTGCAGACTGAGGTGGATGGAATCAAAATTAATTTCCGGCCAATTTCGACGGATGAGGAAGGGTGTGGACAAATCTTGCTAGAACACTTAACAGTTTCCATGAAGCTTTAGTGCTCTGCATCTTGCGCGATCGGTCGACCCGGATTCCGTTTCTAGGTGTATATTAAAATTAATTAGGGAAGGTGCACCGCCCTTTGATACGGTCCCATCTGGGATTATTAGTGCCACCTCCATTCTACATCCCCAAATTCGGTCCGCTTTTCCGAGGACCCACCCGGAAAATTATTATAATCCGCACGTTGTGTATATACGCATTTGGGTGAAAATTTATGTGGACGGAACGCCAACGTGTCCCCCCTCTAATTAATTATGAACTGCCAAATTCCCGCTGCACGTGCAAAAATAATTCCGTGGCTTAAACAAACATCATTACGGCCATTATTAATATTACAATAACAAATCATATTGCGAGGCCGGATATTGCCATCGACTCTAACGTCAATTATGCCGTTGCACATTTTCGGGTGGGGAAAAGGGGATTGGTCATTCCAAATCATTCGTTGCTGGAATTACTAGGAAAATCGGGATTTAATTTACAACTTATCAATTATTAATTACAGTATGTTTTCAAATGGTTATTAAACTCTATTTTCAATTTATATTCTGAAATAATTTTGAATATGTAACAAATCACATTTCCATGTAGAAAGAAAATTATCAAATATAAGTTGTAAATAGAGAAGTCTTTATTCCAATATTTAATAACCAAATAAATTAAAAAGCATCAACTTTATATATTTTTTTAAGAAAGTAAATTCGTGTGCATAATAGAAGTAAATACAAATGTTAATATTAACAATTTGGAAGAAAATATCTCGATATTTCTCATATACTTCTAAAGTCTAAGTAATTGACATATTAAAGAAATTTTTTATAATAAAATCTTGAATTCATAATTTAAAAAAAAATGATATTAAATTATAAAAATAATAAATTATAAATATAATAAATCAAATTTGCTTTTATTGAAAATATATACTAATTATTTCTTTTGCGTTAACAAACATAAATTGGTGTAAACAAGTTACTTATTATAAGAATATGAAACTCAATATTTACAAGCATTAATTAATATGATAATCTTAAGTAATCAACAACAAACCAAAATAAGTTGAAAACATTATTAATGCAAAAATCTAGTTGAAGAAATGTACCAAAATATTTCTTATTTTCTAAGTAGTTTTTTCTTTAAATTCACCTAAAATGTATATTAAATTTCATTATGTACAAATATAAAATATATAAATATTTCACTTTTAAGAATTTTAAATAAATGATGGAAATAATGAGCAATAACAAATTTTCTGACGAACTTTTTGGTTAAATTAGAAAACATTTTGATATAGAATTAATATATTGATCAGCCATAAAATAAATTGTAAAGATTTTTTAATTATTAATAAATTTGAATAAAAAGTTGCATCAAATTTTTATTGCAAGGTGTTTAAATTATGATTTTTCATCCTAATTTATTGCCTTCTTAACATAAGACGTAATAAACTTTATTAATTTTTAATTAAAATTCAAAAGGAGAAATACAGCAAAAAATATTTAAAAACAAACAAATATTAGATTAAATTAACATTTCTTTTACAACTTCAGTAATACATAAATAATAGTAAACTTAATTTATAGCATATTAACGGGGTGGGCAACTTTATTGTAGCAAAGAGCCCCACGTGTCATGAAAATCGTTATTTTTACTAGTAAAATGAATTTTCCAACATAGCCACCACTGAAAAAGCTGTAATTACGCAATTGCTTATCAAATGAGCGGCTCTGAGAGCTGAAAATCACACTAAATAAGTATTTTTAATGTTTAATGGTGTTAAATTATTAAATTAATATGAAAAAATTAAATCCAAAAATAGTATTATTATTGTAATAATTACACAAAATACAAAAATTATAGAAAATTAATTAGGATCATTGAAATTGAAACGACGACTTATTATATAATATGGGATTAATATAAGCAGTGTGTAGCAAACTAAATCAGGTCTGTTTAGCAGCGTGGCATGCATATTTTCTGAATGCAGCTGTTCTGAATACAAAATTCCTCTTAGTAATAATCAATCAAAAACGTGCTAATTGATTTGCGAACCGTGAAATTCGAATTTCCATCTTGTTAGAATCAGGCGAGGTGCAAAATAATTAATAGATGATCCCTCGTAATGGCAGGCGGCGAGAATGTGTAAACGATACGTGTAGTTGTGTGCACGTAGTCGGTCCGTAAAATAGTTTACGGGCTTAAGTGTAATATAGTGTATACACTTTGATATATATATATAGAGAGTCCAAAAGATAATTAATCCGAATCTTGAACGCGTACGCAGCTAATTAACGTAAAATATTAAATATACCCAATTAATTATAATTATATAATTAATTAAGACACCCACACACACATACACACACACACACGTACATACAAAGAGAGAGTAGATAGCGTTTGCGAGGGCTGCGGAGGATACTATATAGCGTGCACACGTAATCACCTTCCCCAAAGCTAATACTGAGAGAAGAGCAGACGAGGAAAGAGGATGGTGTAATTTATTTCAAAAATCCCTCCCTACTTGCTTTCTCCATCCCTCTAGCACATCCACCTTTTCACCCTCCTTCTACTCCAGGTTTCAACTAATTAAATTTTAATTTAATTACGCTTTCTTCAGGTGATGATAAAAAGTCGCCCATTAATATTTCATATCTCTGTTTCCACCACTTCTTCTCCTCATTCTCTGTTATTTGCCTACCACGTGCGTTTTAACGGCGCTACTTCTTGGCCGTATGATAATCATCTAACTATTAACATAAAAACAGTACAGTTTTTTTTATCCGTATTGAAATAGTTCTCACATTTTTACTATTCTGCAGATTTAAACTATTGAAACCAGATTTACCAATTATTTTGTTAAAAAATTTCCCAAAATAAACAAAAGAAATAAAATATTGTTGTTTATAATCAAATAGTTGTAAGTGTAAGAGGTTTTTTTTTTGGTCGGGATTTTTTTCGATTTTACTACAGAAAACGGTAAACGCTCAATATTCAAAATAAACTTTGTAATAGTTCTCATGCTTTTACTAATCTGCAGATTTAAAAAGATTGGAGAACGCTGATTTAAACAGATTTACTTATCATTTTGTTTTTTGGTCGGAAAATTTTTTGAGAAAACGTGATCTTTTTTTTTGTTCCCGGGAAACTTCATGTTGTAGTTATTTTTCAATCTCTCTGAACAAATAAAATGAAAAGAGTGTATGAAATTCATATTTACTCAACAATGACGTACGCACCTTTAATTACTTTTTTTTTTTATTTCTAATAAAGAAAAATACTGTATAATCAAACGTTATGAAATTTAAAACATTTTTTAAAATAGTTCTAATTAAAATGAAAATTCGTTCGCACAGTCTTCAATTTAATAATTTATCATTGTTTTTTTTTTCATTACATAACATTCTATAAAAAAAAAACAATGCTTCATATGTCAATTTATAAGAGTGTGTACAAAACGTTAATTGACGTCATTGACACCGTACATGTCACCTATCTAATTGCTAGTTTGCTTAAAGAGGAACAGAAAATCTATTCAAAATCGTTATTTGTTCGAGAACCGAATTGTTAAAGCGTTGATAAATCAAAAATAATATATAAACCAATTTTCTAATATATTTTGGTACATATATACTGAACTTAGTTCATGACATTATTAATTTCAGCTGTTCAATCTTAATTAAAGCTTATTTTTCAGATTTTCTCATATCATCATATTTTTCAGCAAACATACAGTATCTCTATTATCCCATGTGGACCAAAGAACCATCGACTCTTTATTTCTGCTTCTTATATTTATTTTTTTCGTATTAACAATAAAGAGGTTGTTGGCTTTTCCGACTCCTCTACCACTCCTCTCTCTCTCTTTTCCTGCCACAACTCTCCTTATCTTTATTGCATTCGTTCGAATGCAATTACTTTCACGTTGAACAGACACATAACTGTGCACACACGCATGCATCACATCATTTAGCAGAGCTACACAGAAAGGGCGCTATTATGTGTACTGCATAAATTCATATCACACCGCACTATTCGCAATTGTTCATGCTAATGACTTCCAAACACGAAGACCTCTTTCTACTCTAGTCCAGTTAATACTCCATAACATAGCGCATTCGCTGCAGCAATCTGCTGATAAAAAAATATGTGTATGTATATATATATTATTCATTAATATTCATTATTAATTTACATGCGCACTCTATCAAAAAATGGCAACATTAATTTCACATCAACTTCAACAAACGAGACGTTAATTTGATAAATGCCTATTTTATATTGCATATTCACGTAACGTAAGGTAAATGCAAGTGAAATTAATGAATAATTAATGGAATAATATGAATTTATAAATATATCAGTATATTTTAAATTACAATAATTATCATAAAAATACAACAAAATTAATTAAAATATATTCATTATATCAACTAAAATTTAAGATATATGTGATTCTAATAATGTATAAATATTCAATCATGGTTCTTGAACGATTCCTTTTTTCGATAATTGAAATTTTTAGAAAATCAAAATTATTATACTTGTCTTTCATTCTCCTACCTGATTGCTAGTTTTTATGATGAAGAACTGAAATTTTGTTGGGAAATCAAAGCCTCTTATGTTCGTAAACCGAATTATTAAGTAGAAATAAATGAACCTAATACATAGAAAATGTAGAAATATTCAATTACATAGAAATCATGTTTTTTTTGATACTATATGATTACTAAAGATTTTTCGATAATCGAGATTGTTAGAAAACCGAAACTATTATACAATCCTACATATTATCTAATTGCTAATTTTACTAATGAGAAACTGAAACTTAATTCGAAAGTCAGAGCGTTTCCTGTTCGTAAACCGAATTATTAAGAAAAAACCTAATACATGGAAAATGTAGTTAGTATTCAAACACATTTTGATCCTAAAACTTCTTTGTTCGAAAACCGAAACAATTATTTTCTGTTCATCTTACAGTTTACCTAATTATATGACACCTACCTGATTGCTAGTAAACCTGAAGAGGAACCAAAATTATGTTTGGATTTCAAAATTATATTTGTGAACCGAATTATTAAGGAAACAAGGGACTACAGACAGGATGTTTCATTATATTAAAAACAAAACTCATGACAACTAAAATAGAATTTTAAAGTATTTTTTGTGACACATAAAGTTTAAATATACATATAAATGATACTAATTATGCCCCATATTACAATTATTTTTAATTAAAAAAGTATATAATTTTACATTTACAAAATAATTTGCATAATGTACGAGATCTAAAATAAATATACTGTATGCGTGTACAGTCTTTTGTGATTGAGCGATGCGACATCAAAGGCCGTGCAATAGGTTTTACGTAATTAGCAAAGTGCATATGTTATCATCATGATGATGATGATCGTGTTTGTGCAAACTTTTCCTCCTGAATTGCATCAATTACATTATCATAAACAAGCAGCGAGTCGCATCAAATCAGCGTACGTAAACAATTGAAAACTAATTACCGGTAGCGAGTCGAGGGGCGGCGGCGTTTAATTCGCACGCACTTTCCACTAGAGGCTGTGGTTGTGGTGGCAGCGGCGGCAATTGCAGATGGTTGTACATCATCGCATCGTTTCCGGGAGAATTCGGTCTTCAATTAAAATCAACACCCGCGAACAACAAATTGGCCTAATTGGCCCATTAAGGAGAGCTCTGGCGTGCTCTCACCTTCTCTCTTCCTTCTCTTCATATCCTCATGATTCTATCCTTCTCTCTTCGTTGCTGCCGTCGCCGGAAAATTGATACCGACGCAGCCTCCGATCCAATTTTATAACCACGTGTGACAACTTCTCGCTCATCAATTTACGCGGCAAGAACTTAATTAACACCGTATTCTCAGATCCGTAACTCAAAAACACGTAGCTAAAAATACCTTTCTGGCCTCAACAAACCCACACATCACACAGAAACACTTAAACTCACTTAAATGCAACATATATAAAGACGCCCACTCGCACGAAATACTTGACAAATTACTTGTCAAATATTTGTCAAGTATAACGTAATGTGTACGAAAAGTTTATGGTTTCCATGTGCTGTCTCAAGATACAACGGGTGTTTCTTCCTCAAATTTATGAGACATTTTTTAGAAAAAAAAATATTTTTTTTTACTTTTTCTACCACCAAATGGCGCTTTCAAATTCACCACCTTTTTATCAGAAAAAATATTTTATTATATAAGAGAACTTCAGGTTTCTCTACAAGAAACAATAACTTACACCAAAAGCATGCTCATACAATTATGTATAGAAGATGGTCTTCTTATATATTATGTGTATTCGGTTAACGAACAATTCGAATTACACAAAAAAACGCACAAATAACACTTTTTCTGACAATTTTTGGTATTGAAAACATATATATAATGGATATTCCGTTGATGAACAGATCGAACTACAAAAAATTAAGATAACGAACACTTTTGCAGCCAATTTTTTATATAGTCAACAAATGGACTTCTTATATTTAGTGAGAATTCGGTTAATGAACATACCTAACTTCAAAAACAACACCTTTTCACAACAACAAAACCTCTGCAGCAATTCCATTTTCAACCGATTATTTGTCAAACATTAGTTGAATTGCATACACAGAACAGAAGAAAAACGAGATGCCAGTGAATTGTATTTGCTTTTTGTTGTTGTTTTCGTTTTTCATTTATTTACATTAGTTTCGTGTACGCAATATATTCTGTCATTATTTATCTATATGCACGCATTGTTGCATCACAAAGTGCGTTGTTAACATATGTATTTTTGTTTTATATTTTTTATATTACTTTATTTATATTTCAACTGAAAAAATGATTGAAAATTTCTGCTAATGGAAAATTTGAAATTTACATCAAAATCAATTCTAAAAATATTTTACACAAAACTATTTTATAATCGCTAGTTTTGTGCGATTTATTTTTTTTTTTCGTACAAAATTTATTTAAAATATTAAAAAAAAAGTAAGTAGCTTAAAATATTTTTTCAATAAAAAAATGTAATATTTTGTATAAATTTAACTTTTTCTTAGTAACATAGGAAAAACAAACAATTTAACATAAATAGAACTGTAATACATAGTTTCTATAAATGCATTTAGTCGACGTTGAATTCGCTTATATTTAAATGAATATTATGTTTAGTTACACATTGAACGTTTGCATCGAGTTTGAATTGTTCGACCCTTTGTGCTGTTGAACTATTGTCGATTTGGTTAAATGCAATTACATTTCCATGCGACTAAATAACATTACATAACAAAATATTGCGAAAATTGTAATCCTCTTTAAATACCTCATGAATATCTTCACAACTACCTCAATTTCTTAGAGTTTCGAAATTAGTTAAAGAGTACGTAACTAAGAAATACCTGCACTCTGCAGCTGCGAAGGGTGGAGATTCGCTTCGGAGATCTCAAGTTTCCGAACAAATCCTCTTTGGAAAGTGACAAAGAGTAGAAAACCGTGAGCGCGCATCTCGTATTTATAGACATTTTTAATGCGATTTTCGTTTCGGGCCGCTTAAAATTTCCGGAACTAATTGAACCCCGCTTAACAAAAGATAAATCGCGTTGCCGCCACTCACATCAATCTCACGTGCGAAGAAGCACATCACCGAAAATTCTAAATTTACGTAAAAATAAAAATTGTATGGTTTAAAAATAGTTTGATTTCGAAAGGTAATTTAATACTCTAATTATTTTTTTTGTCGAAATATAAATAGTATCATATAACAACTTGTGATTTGGTATAAATATGTAGTATATTTTATTAAAACGTCCTTAAAACTTTTAACTAGTAAATTTTTAATTTCTGAAAACAAGTTTTTTTTTATAATTAAATTACATTTAACAAAGAATATTAAGAAAAAAATCTATTCTATTTGAAACCAAACTACAAACCTAGACTTGAAAGAAATGATTTATACATAAGACCATACTTTTGTCTGATACTATAGAAATATGTATTGTATATAATTTGTAACAAATATTGATTATCTATATATTAATATAGGATGAAAATGTAATTGTATTTAATCGATTGATCAAATAGTCCCATATTATCCAATTCAATTGATTTTAATCAACTGAATTTACATATTGTTTATATAAGCAAATATAATATATAGCCCAATAAATAGGAATGATCAGATGTTAGTTGAGAACTTTAGTTATCACGTGTATCAAGACAGACAAGTTTCTGAATAAAGTAACATATTTTGGAAAATTATAACAACTTAACCATTGTAACTTATGTAATATTTATCAATTAGAAGCATTTTATATGAAAAATATAATAGAATTATAATTATTTGAAATAGGCATAAAAAAATGTCCTTTTTAGAATTTTAGGTTTTAAAAGAAGATAAGTAAGGATAATTTCTTTGAAATGATAAAAAAGGCAGAAAGATTATGATTTGTGTTTGTTTTTTTTTATGATGTTTTTTTTTAGTTTAGTGGAAATCAAATTACTTAACTATTTAACTAATATTTCAACAATATATAAATTATTAATGTGTTTGTGTCAACAAAAGTTAAGCAATGTTTAGTAAGGAATGAATATAGAAAGGTCATATGGAACTTTGTGATTTTTGTGTTAAAGTAATCAAATAAATACACTAAAAGACACAGTCCAAAATTTGCAAAAAGCTAAAGTATTCTTTGTATTCGATGATATAAAATCTATGAGAGATTAAATATAAAAATCAGAATCAGCTAATCTGGAATTAAATAACAATTTTTATCTGAAATTTTATACTATTTTCTAGTATTGAATTTTCAAGATATATACGATTAAGGTTTATATAAAAACCGACTTAGAAAAACGGTTTTCGAATTTAACTTTTAACTTTTAACTTTTTTACAAAATTCAAATAATTAAAATAATTCGTAATATTTCATATTTTAGACTTAGAATATAAAAATTAATGAGCCTGTTTTTTTTATTTGAAAAAAACGATATAGAAACATACACAATATTGAAACGATTCCAACAACAATGTGATAAAATATATGCTATAAGTTTACTAAAAGTTTATGTAAACCTTATCAAACACATTTGTGAGTGAATTAATGATTTAGAATGGATTTTCACGTGAAAACTTCTGTCGTTTCGTTATATTTAATTGCGTTTTTGCGGGCAGATTTTCGATTACTTTAAGTGGTCGAGACGGTTTAAAGCTATAGCCAATTTGTTAGTAGTAGTCTAGTCTGGGTCTAAAAAATCGCCCGCAAATATATTCAAGGGATGAAGAAAAAAAAAAGTTTTGGGGGGATGAAAGAAGAAAAAGAATATAATAATGTGGATCGTCGGTGGCGGCGTCGAAGTTCTTCTGCATCAGTTTTCTTTTCGAGCCGCGCAAAGTGGATTAATTTAGTGAAAACATACAAAAATTTGGAGAAGAAAAATAAAAGGAAATGTGTATATATATATATGAAGAGTCTCTAAAAATATGTTCCTTTCCTCTGCCTCGTTATATTTTATTGCCGCACTCCGTGTTGATACAAGCCCGAATCTGTCTTTATGTACATTATATTTCATTTCTTATTCTCCTTGTTTCACTTTGCGATCGATTCGCTCGGGCTCTTGGATTTTGCGAGAAGTTGAGGATGCGAACTTTGGATTAATAATGAATTAATGCGCGACCTTAATTCGGCATGAACTGGTGGCGCTGAAGATGCGATTAATTTTTGGAAGAGGGAGTTTGATGTTGAAGCTGAAGCTCAGACTGAGTGAGTAAGTTAGAGAGAGAGAGAGAGGAGGCAAACTTTCGCCCTTTATAATTAGTTCTTATCGCGAACTTTTGGACGCACTCCGGGATAAATTGCATTTCGAATGGGCGACGTTGGGAGAGTCCGATCGCTGGTTCCGCCAATCTCGAGACCAACTTTCCAGCAAATTGTTCTTTACTCTTCTCACGCCTCTTTGCAAATACTCGAAATACTTCAATCCTTTAGAATTAAAAAAAAGCGAATCCCTAATGAAATTTTGCAAATATTTTCTTAATAAATTGAACATCATCATATGACTTATTGAAAAGATCAAGTTATTAAACTATTTTAAAATGTAAACTAAAAGAAATATTTTGTCCATCTATATCAAGGATCGGTGAACTGAGGCAAACGTGAATTCTTCGAGATAGGAATATAGGAATTCGTACATAATGGGGTAATACTAGCGTAAATGAATATATTTTGGGATAATAGGTTCTCAATAATGAATTATATATATTTAATTTGGTTTGGATTAAATTAATATTTTAATTAATATTTCTATAATTTTGTTTATTTGGATAATATATTTATTTGGATAAAACTTTAATAAATTAAATAACAAATTATGTTCAAAAAAATAATCTAACAAATGTACAAAAGTAAAACTTAGTAAATTGACATGCATTTCTTATGACTTGAAAGATGTTGAGTTGTCGGTTGTCCAATGTGAATTAATATTGCATGTGTAAATGCATGGTTTCTTTGAGTTCGATGCGTGTATCCCGGATTGAATGCGATAGATGGGTCCTTTTGAGGTGGCAGTGCGTATTAGGAAATTGAGTTGGATGAATGGTTAAGCGTAGATGCGAAGGGGGTCGATGCGTCGCAAAGATATTTCTATTTTTGGGAGAGAATGAGCCGGATAAGGATGAACGAGCCCGAGCAGAAGCCGGAGAAGTGAAGAATCCGTCCATAGATAAGGAATGGAAGGAATGAGCTTAGGAACGAATTGACACGAATCAGCTAGTAAAAGTGTTCTTGTTGTTTGCCAGTTTGCAAAATAAACTCCATTCCATCAGCGGAGAGTCCAAGATTGGAGTTATCAAATAATAAATACGATTCGGGGGGGAGAGAAGGAAAGTTTGGTGAAACGAATTCGTTGTTAGATGTGTGCATGGAGGGTGTACGAATTGTGTGGGAGGTTTAATTCTGGAAGGGAGCGTGCGTGCCCGAATAAAATTCCGATTCCCGCATGCATTTTACTTTGATTTGTCTTTGCATTCCAGCTCCCACCAAATGGATAAAGTTTCGAGGCAAAACCCGAACGTCGTCTCGCGGGAGGATTTTAAATTCAGCTCATCCAGCATCCAGTCATCTTCATCTTCGTGTCAGCAACTAGCTTCGATATTATACGCTCTCTCCATCAGCCGTGAGTATGATGAAGTCAACTGCTCCATCTTCTCTCCAAACCCCTCACCAAAATTGCCCTCATAAAATATTCCATTATTCCAACTGCCTGAGCTCTCGTTTCACCTTTTTTTTCATATATCTATATATTTCCTCAGAAAACAGAATTCTATGATCACGTTGAACAATTGTCGTTATCATTCGCGGCTTCCGTAATCCCTGTTAGAATATCAAGAGTTTCGAGTGCATTTACTTTGTCGCGCAACAAAGAATCGACGTTTGTGGAATGAATGAAAAGGAAAACTGGAGGAAAATCTCACAGCAAGTTTTCTTAAGTAGACTTTCAGTTGCGAAGTCGTAAAGAAAAAAATTATACAGTGTTAAAGCCGAGATTACCGTTTTATTTTCAAACACTTTAAAATCGCTGAAGCAAACGCACAATTTGCACAATAATAAAAGCGCGTTTAACATACATCAAATCTCTTTAATAATTTTGTTTTAAACTGACATTAAACAATATTTAGTAATGAAATTCTTCTACTAAATATGTTAAAATAAATAATAAACATATAAAAAAATGTGAGACAAAAAGTTGTTAAAAACTTTCAGGATTTATATTGTTAATATATTCTGATTGAAATAAGTATAAAAAATATGGTATTTGTATCTGATTTTCTATTTGGAATTCAATTATAGTAGGTAATCGGTTAACCAATATAGTCAATATACGATACTTGTATTGTTCGTTAACCGAATATAGATTCTAAGCTTCTTATCAATAATAGTAATAGTTCTCAAAAGTAACTTCAATTAGTAATTAAAGTGTACGTTATCCGAATATGTGTTTGTTATCCGAACATAAAAATCTTTTGCGAAAGTATTATTTATCCGATTTGTTCGAAAACCGAATTCTTCGTTAACCGCTTACCCACTGTTTCACGAACATTAAGCTCGTAAATTGACACTTCAAGTTCTTAATAGATGGCGTTTCTGAATTATTTTTTAAATTACTAATTTTCTTTACTAATTAACTGAAAATTATTAATTGGGGATTTTAATCTTAAAAAAAAATACGAAAATTTCTTTTCCATGCATCGAAAATTGTCATTATTTCCTTTTATTTGAAGTAACTTGTCTTTTTATATGAATAAACTATGTAGAGTCATTATTTCCTTCGGTTTTTAAAAGAATTGAAAATTCTTAATGTAAAATTGATTATCCTAGATTAACTCGACTCAATCAGTAGTTGAAATATTATTCGGTTCATTGTTATCTTTTTAATCCCATTGTACTAAAATGATTAAAAATCAATTAGGGTTTAATGAATAAATTCTAAGAAATTTATATCACATCTTTTATACAGTTTTATGTATATAAAATCGAGCAAAAAAAAAATAGTTGAAAGTGAAAATTAAAAAAAAACTTAACACAAATTACTTAAATTGATTTTTCTTAATTACTACTTTAACTTTGAAAACTATATATTTCTACTTTACTAAGTTTTCTATTAAATTTTTAAATACAAAAGGCGGAAAACCCTCCAGTTAAAAGATTACAAACTTAATTATTTTTCTTTTATTATGGTTATAGAAAAACGTGTGTTAATGTGTGTTAATAAAAATAAAATAATATGTAACCAATTTAAATAATAATTTATTATTTGTAATAAAACGAAAATCTGCATATCTAATATGCAATATTCTTATTTATGTTTACGTCTTCGCAATTTTCTAATAATAATGAAGAAAAATACTGAAAAACTAGTAAATTTCAATTCGTATTCGCAGTTTCATTTGCACGTTAAACCGGTTCGCCCGAGAAATATCTTTGCGATATTTTATTTTTAAGTATGAAAGAGTCAATCTCAACTCCACTAACTTTATAACGGTTCTTAGCGAAACATACGATCCTGGTGCACGGTGCAAAAGTCTATTTAATGTCCGGAGGAATCAAATTTAACTTCAGTACATGAGCAAACGTGCGGAAAGAGGTTTAAAAAAAGTTGAAATTAGTGTAAGGTATTATCAGCTTTCGTCGATGCGAAAAGAAAGAAGAAAAATAGAAAATAAAATAGAAGAACACACATCGTCATCCTTGCTTGTTTCTTTTCTTTTAGTTCGCTCACTTTTGTAGAGAGGTCATCAAGAAACTTCCATCGATTACATCTCATTCTACTTTTCTTTTTTGTAGAAACTTTCCGATATTTTGTGCCGCCTCCTAATGAATCAATAGAATTTGCGGAACTGCGAGATAACTCTGTGATTTTCTTCGTCGTCATCCTCTTCTTTGTCTATATACAGAGTGGTACATTTAATATAACACTAAATGTAAAGTCAGATGAAAAATTTCAATTTATATAACCTATACATTTGTTAAGACATTTTCAAGGTCATTATTGGGATTTTATATAAAACCATCTAAAATTTCATAAAATTAGAACAACTTTAAACCTATATATCATATGTTTTCTAAAAATGCCTGAAAATTTGATAATGACATAACGTTTAGAAATAACAGAAATATTTCTTGCTAAAACTTAAAATCAGTGGCGTAGCTACTGTATAGTAAGGGTCTACAATGTGCAAGGGCCCACAGATGTGAGGGTCCTGACTGTGGCGGATTTCAGTATAGCTTCCAAATAGTGTTAGTCCAAGACTCCCAAACAACTGTCGACATTTTCTAGAACTTTCCATTAGTCATCATCTACATAATTAGACTTGGGCACATGACAACTTTATTTCGATCCTGGCAGAACCGCTTTGGATGTTTATTTTAATCAACAACGAAAGAAATAAAGAGAAAATGTCATTATAATTATCATTATCATTATCCTTTTATTGTCTTTTTGATCTGAATGTTGTAGAAATATTTTGTACGGTTCGTAATAAAAGGTCCACACTGTATATGTATCCAGTTTTTTTTTTCTTCTTCGTGAAAATCTCTCTGCTCGTTTGGAAGGAAAGTTTCGCGTAGGACAAACATATTTACTGTTTGCGAACGCAATTCAACGTATCATAGATGTTGTTTGAGTTTCGGGAATGGAGCTGGCTGGATGCGAAGCGCCTTGGGTGATCGAGGGAGAATAAAAATCATCTTCGCGTTGCGTCTCACTAATTAAGCGTTTCAGGTCTATCCACCCTGTGTGTGTATGGGATGGAGGTTGGAGGAGGATGGAGCAGTCGTAATGTGAGAGCGCACACGTTAATCGATTAATTAGTGCCGTCCTGTCTGTGATCAAGTGCCGACCCATAAGCAGCAATGCGCAATAATAATCCCATGGATATATTATGTACACAACACAGCACATACATACAGTACATACATCTATAGATGCGGCGGCGGCAGCAGCAGCAGCAGACTCCCATGTATCTACATATGTGCCCCGTTTTCAAATTAACCCTCGGTTCGCGAAACCGTGAGATAAAGAGAGATGGATGAAGAGATAGAGGGTTTGCTAATGTTGTGCGCGGGTCGAGTGAATTGCGAATATTACACCGCACCGGAACCGGAAGTCGTCGCTATATCAAAATAGGGAGCCTCTGGAGCTGCTGCTGCTTCTGCTGCAGGAATAATTACTTAAACACTAATGAACGAGAAATAAGTTGGATAAATAACCGGGGCCGGAGAGTAAACAGATTCGCAACATTCGATATCTTCTTAAGAGCTCGACAGTCGTAATATTTACTTAAATACATTTTCACATGCATCCAACCATATATTAGGTTCTTCATCTCAGTTTACTTCAGATATATATTACTTTACTGTAGACTGTAATAGTTCACAATTTGCAACAATTGTCAAGCATCTAGGATAATACAGACAATCCTCGAATAACACTGTATTTGAGTTACACGAATAACACGATTAAACCTCATTTTACACGGTGCTTCATTTCTTTAAAGAAATTCTTAATACTTTTTTTTAAGTCTATAAATATAACAAAATAAGTATTTTTATGTGTAACTAATAAACCAATTAATAAATAAATTTAAAATGTTCATAAAATATTAACTATATTTCTTTCATTTCACAAGTTAATACCGAAATACCGGTTTTCAATACAGGACTAAATTCGTGAAGGAATTATATAAGAAAAATACGGAAATTATGTTTTGATGGACACAAATAATTTAGTTTTTATATTTTTTTGATATAATTAAATTATGTAATAAATTTTATATATCAATCCTATTAGAGATGAATTTATATTTAGTTGTTAATGATACACAATTATATCTTAAACTTTACTATAATAGTGGATACACTTAAGTTAGTGGTCGGTGAACCGGGGTAAATTACCCCAAATGGGAGTAAAAGTATATCTTGATGATGTTTAATAATTAAAACTGTTTGTATCCATGAAAAATATTATAAATTAGTCCTCTCTTTATAATGGGGTAATGCCGACGTAAATAACTATATTTTGGGGTAATAAGTTAAAAAATTTCCGACCCCTGACCTAAATCAAGGAAATTCATATCTTTCATGATAACATAATCTTATTATACTATAGAATGTATCAAATATAATATAATTAAAATAACTGAAATATTCGACATAACAATTGTGTTACTGCAGAAGACAAGAGTTAATTTAAGATAAAATTAAGATTTGTGATATTAGTGACGTTATAAATGATATTAAACAGTTTTAAAGTTTAAACACGTAGCATCTAAATCAAGAAGTGAAGTGAAATTGGATGGAAAATCTCTTGATAAACCATGGAAAGTTCCAAGGAAAGTCCCATCAAAACAGAGGACCGCCATTAATATCCAAGGTTTTCCCCGCCAAATCCCTCCACCAGAAACTTAAATAACTCCATCCCAGCTATTAACTAATCCATATCCATCCAAATAACCGAAACACTCCGCCGACCCAACAATCCCATTACTTCAGAAAGCGAAACTCTTTCGCTTGCGAAAGTTGCAGCATCCCTCACAAAAAAAAATAACGCAATTAAACCTAATGGAAAAGAAACGCGGCTCCGACCACCCACTCACACCTACAACAAAAATATTCCTTATTCCTTCACCCACTCCCCCTCTTTATTCACCGTTTTCCGAACGCCGTTAATGAATTAATTCCGAAGGAGTTAAATGGAACGGACCGTCGCGGCGCGAATTAATTTCTCGCTCGAAAAAGGAGGCGGCGGTGCAATTTAATTGAGGAAAAGTTCGCCCTCTCGATATTAATTTCCGATGAGCACGAAAAAAAAAATAATATGAAAGAAGAACGAAAACGAAACCCCCTTTCTTTCGCCTCTCAATATTATTAAAATTTCACTCTTCGGCTTTATCATTTCTTTTTTTTATGTTGGTTCTTTTCCCATATTTTTTTTACTCTTCTATTTCTCTTCGCCTAAAAGCACAAATTACTTCCAGATAATTAGTACGGATCGGAAGCGGGACGGAAAGCAAAAAAAAGCCGCGCCCTCATCTCTCGTAATTAAAATATGCTCAGAATATAAATAAGAAAGTTCTTTTTAACTTCTTGTCTCCCGTTTTTTTTTTGTGTGTTCTGCTCTTTTTGTCTCGCCTCCCCTGCATCTTCCATTTTTCGCGGCGCGATGCCACATGCAGCCGCCGCATTAAAATCGTTTTCTTAAATAAACGGCAAACGAGATATAGTATTTTTATAGCCCGGTTATAAATTTCCTTTGTTGCGACGAGATTTATGCACACACACACATATTGAGCTCGAGTGTTCTTTCCTAAGGACGCTACACACTGTATTTTCATTTTTTCACCGTACATACATATTATTATTGCTATTTAAAGATACAACAAACAAATAAATTACATCATATTTTTCAATTAGCATATTGAGATATCTGTCTTCTTTTGTTGATACACTTTTCCTGTAGTATTGAGTTAAAATATTCCTTATTAAGGTCACAATATATTCACACTTAGTACCTTGAGATTCTCTAATAAAACTTAAAACAACGCTGTGAGACTAACTTGTGTTAGTTACAATACGCCGTGTTTTCTTTCCATGAACCTCTAATGAAAATATCATTGAATCAAAATTGGGATATCGCTGTTCCCTACTTGCCAGTATGTACTTTCCTTTATATGAGTTTTTTTTTAATTCCCTTTAGAATTCTTTTCATAGCACTCACATTTAGTTCAAATAATGTCTTTGCAACATTTTAACAAATCTTACAAATAATGAAAATATTATTGAATCAAAGTTGGGATTTTGGTATTCTCTACTTGCTAGTGTGTACGTTCCTTTATATGAGTTTTTTACTGCTTTTTGCATTATATTCATATCACTCATATTGATTTAAAATAAACGCTTTGGAATCCTTTAACAAAATTTACAGATAATGAAAATATCACTGAATCAAAATTGGGATATCGCTGTTCTCTACTTGCTAGTGTGTACTTTCCTGTATATGAGTTTTTTAATTCCCTATATAATTCTTTTCGTAGCACTCAAATTTATTCCAAATAAACTCTTTGCAACATTTTAACAAACTTTACAGATACTGAAATTATAACTGAATAAAAATTGGGATATTGGTGTTTTCCATTTCTTAGTGTATACATTCCTTTATATCAGGTTTTTTACTGCATCTAGTTTTCTTTGCATAGTACTCGTATTGATCAAAATAAACTGTTTTCAATCTTTTAACAAACTTTGCAGATACTGATAATATCACTAAATCACAATTGGGATATTGGTGTTCTCCACTTGCAAGTGTGTATGTTTCTTTATATGAGTTTTTTACTGCCTCTTGTTTTCTTTTTATAGAACTCGTATTGATTTAAAATAAACTATTTTCAATCCTTTAACAAACTTTACAGATACTAAAAATATCACTGAATCACAATTGGGATATTGATGTTCTCCACTTACGAGTGTGTACGTTCCTTTACATGTGTTTTCATACTACCTCTAGTTCTCCTTACAATACACATATTGAACTTTGAATATTCCTTCTTAAAGATACGACTCACCAAGGAAATACATTATTTTCAAAAACTTATATCTAAACTTGATTCAACGTGAATATGTGTTTTCTCAGTACTAGTGTGTACCTTACTTTATCCTGTTGGTTTCTTAATATTTGTCTTAAGAACACAACATATGAACGCAATGCATCATATTTTTTAGTATAATTACAGTTCTTTTTCCATCAATTTTTATAATTTGGTAATTAATCAACTAAAACAAATACAATTTATTAACAAATCCTCCAAAAATCCTAAAAAGCAACACATTTCAATCAAAATTGAGATATTTGTGCACTAATTTGTACACAACTTACAGTTTTATGACTTCAATAAAATAAAGCATTTATAAGATAACGTATTAAAAATAATATTTTTTTTTATGATCCTTTAACAATCCTTAACTCCTTCCTTTCTTATATTGAACAAACAAAAACACGACTTGATTTGGCAATAAGAAAATAGACGAAAAATATTAAAATATTTGTCCTCTCTTTGTCCCAGTGTGTACGTTCCTATATACGTAGTTTACTCACTGTCTTCCGTTATACTTTTTCCATCGCGAACATAAAATTAATGCAGGATATTGCATCCATTCTCCTTCCTGCAAGAGTGGCTCGCGATATAAAGCGTAGGATCTGATCCTCTAAACTTCATTTAATCAATTTCATTTTTAATCAGACTACTTTACTCGCTGTTTCTTAAGGAACAAAACTTTAACGAGATATTACTTACTTTTTTGTTCTTAAATATAAAGCAAGAGCGCGTCCATACAGCTATAAAGCTTTGATTAAATCCAATATATTAAACTATTCAACAAAATCCAATATAGGTTCGAATACTTTACATGCAATTTCTCAGGAATTACACTTTTTTTTGCACATATTAAATCTTTATAAACTATAACAGTTTTATTATCTATTCAACAACTTCGTTATATATTTATCAATTTTTATGTTCTGTAAAATTTCCTTTCATTAAATCCCAATATATTAAATTATTAAATATTTATTATTTTACGTTCTGAAAAATAAACGAAATATTAAGCAAATAAAAAATCAAGTTTAAAACAACACTTGAAATATTGCTGGAATTAAATTCAACCTATTTTATTATCCGTCCATTACATTATGTAGAGATTGGCATTTTACCATTGATTTGCTTCTGTACTAACACCATACAAATTCACATAATACTCAAGGCTTACAAAATCCTTGTTAATAGTTGAATGGGAAATCCACTAACAAAGGATTAATTTAATTAATACACGTATTGAATTGAAGTTGGTATAATAATATATATATATAAATATTCGATTTATTTTATACATAAATATTTATATTTTGGGCGGTTAATTCTTTGTATAGATTTGTTTTATGAATGAATTGAAAAAATACATACTATTTTTTATTTCATGCATTTATTTATTAACAAAGCCTAATTTGTATTTAGTTATTCATTATATGTTTGAATATAATTCAATTTTATGAATGAAAAAAAAATTATTAAAATATACTAGAAGTTCTTTAACACCTGAAGATTATTTATGAATGAATTTAAAGAAACTTCATTTGAAAAAAAAACTGTTATTTTTCTCGTATTTTTTTAATATTTTGGCGGACATGGTTTAATTTTTGGTAATTAATTTTATGATTTTGAAATATGTGTATTAATTAAAGTGTATCAAAATTAATTAATGTAATCCTTGCTAATTAATGTTATTTGCATCAAGTTATTTTGCGTCAGTCAGAGCACAAAGTACGAATTTTGTTTGAAAAATTGGATAATTATGAAATATTTGGAATAACAAAAATGTATGATAATAAAAGTAAATATATTTGTAAAATTGTATTGAATCTTTGTAATGTAATTAATAAATTTATTTAATAAATTATACTTTTTTTATAGTAATTAATTTAATTTTGAAACAAACTCAAATAATTTTAATTAGTTTGAATAAATTGTTTGTTCTCATGTAATTTAAATATTAATTAATGAATCAATTGCAATAATTAATAATTTATACAAATACAATAAATTGAGATTTGCAATGTTTCTTGTTGAAAATCCTGTATTTAAATTGTATAAAAAAAATAATGATTTATCTGTGAAAAGTATGATTTATCATTTAGTGATTCAAAGTTAACTGATTCAGCACTTATGGAACAACTAAAGTGCATCAATATAGGAAAATTAATGAAAACGTTCTATAACGAAAGTTACTTGCTGGAAAGATTTTATAGTGAAACTTGAAAACTAACTACTCCCGTCCAAACTCGAGTTTCCTTCTTTTTCTATATATTTTTTTTTTAAATAAATTTCAACCAGAAACTTTCCTACATTATTACGTTCTTATATACTTTCTACTTCTTCTTCTTCATCCTTTCGTTTTTCTCTATCTTCGTCTTCTGATGTGTTTGTGTGCGTGCAGTAATTCAGTTTCGGAGAGGCGCGACTGAATCCTTCGGCGTTTTCAAACTTTTCGGGAGGCTTTCCTTGCGAATCTCTTTCGTTCATTTAACTCAATTGAGCAATACGATATATATAGAGCTCAGAGAAAGGATGCCAGGACGAAAGAAAGATAGAGGTGAAAAAGGAAAGATATGTGAGTGTGTACGAAGAAGAAAAAAAAAGAGTATATGTTTGGCTGAGAAACGAATTCGGGCCGCGCCATCTACCATAAAGTGCGAGACCATTTTTTACAGATTTACAAGCAGTTAGGTCGAATTTATCGCGGATGTAAAGTCTCCTCACGTTCGGTATTAACTTACGGCCAGATGCAGCGCGTTGAAATAAAAAGGAGTCAAAGAGAGAGAAAAAAAGGGCTAGAAGTGGAGAAAGAGAAGTGTGGATGGAGCGTTTTTGGGTGGTAGGAAAGGGGATGATGCGAGGATAGGAAAAAAAACAGAGCCCTCCCGTTTTCATCATCTTTCTATGTGATGATATTACAGTTGCGGTTATTAAACTTTCCTTCGCTTTTCCAACACCCTGAAAACGTGGATATTTCACAACCGATACCCGATCTGAATCGGTCTTAAGGGCCCAACCAATATATATATATATTCTCTCTGTGTTACGAATAATCCCTTCGCTGCGTGTGTGCAACCAAATTAATTCCTCACCTGACTGTTTGATCTCGAAACCATATGCGATCAATCGTTGCTCGGAAATGCTCTGTAATTCAAATCTGCTTGAAATTATATGATTACATTTTTTCTTTTATATAATTACGCCCTTCCAAATATAACTTACGATGTAAGAAATATCGTACAGATTGAAGTTATTCCATTTGCTGATTCAAGGATTTGATGTTGAAAAGAGTCACAAGAAGATTATATATTTGGTATACTATTGCCACGTCATCAAAAATTCTATAAGGTAAAATTGGAAATGCTCTGTAATTCAAATCTGATTATAATTACAAGATTACATGTTTTAATATATAATTCGCCTTTTCAAATGTAACTTATGTTGTAAAGAAATTATATTGTATAGAATAAAGTGACATCATTTGATTTTGTACAGATTATTTAATTAACAAAAGTCGCGTCAAATAATTTTAGATATTTTCTTTTGTTGAAAAGAATAAACTTTTTAATTAATCCATTATTACGTTTTTCTTCAAACATCCATAATTTAAGCTTATATAACTTTCATATATTATTTTATATTACCTTGTTTTTCGAAGTATAATATGCACCCAAACTTTTTGAAACAATTAAAAAAAAATGTAACTACATTTCTCTTTTAAAATGGTATAAAAATACTGTGATTATTCTGAAATTATAGAAACAATGTTAAAAGGTTTATCTAAAAAAGTGTAATACATTCTCTATTCGAGATGTTCCATGTAAAGTTATACATAAAAGCAACAACTTTACTGGATTATTGACAAGTACTAAGAGAAATATATCATACATACGTATTACATGGTATTTCCAAATAATTTGTTAAGTATTCGTCAACAACCATAAACCTTGTTCACAGCTTCACATTATGAAAGCTTTAGTTTTTACTTCATTTTAATGTTGATAGTGAATTAATCATTCGACTTTCATTAATGAAAGAATTTACCACTTTTGTTGAACTTTACTTCTTTTTTATTTAAACTTTGATATTGAATAAGTCATGAAGTTGACATATGATGTTCATAGATCACAGCTCTAAAAATGGATCACATAAGCTTATTTTTTTTATTTCATTTAAAGTTTGAAATTTAAAATCTCATCAATTTTGGTAATTACTTTATTAATAAAAATATTAATTAGATTCTATAACAGCGAAAAATCAAAGAAATCTAAATAAAGTAAAGCTCTTGAAGTTGAGTGAAAAAGGTTTAAGGCGTTTAATAAATAATACATTACGTTTTTCTTAAGATCTCAAAAAGCAATTAGGGGATCTTTAAACTTGAAACAATGAGGGATAATTACAGCACACTGGATAAATTTAAAAAAAAACATAATTTAACGACAAAAGTAAAGGAGATTAATATACTAATTATAATAGGATATACTTAAGGTACTTGATTGCATATGAAAATTTATAAAACAAATTATAACAAAAATATTGAAGTAATCAGTTTAAATTTTCCTAATTTTTAACATACAAAAAAATTAATTTATAAAACATAAATTGTAAAAAAATGTTAATAATTTGACATAGTTATACTATCTTCTTCATGATAGATAAAAGAAATTTTCTTTTCGGTAAGTCTTCATAATTAACAAAGTAAAATTTGCAATTAATATAATTAAAAAAGTATTTTATAGAGAACCTTTATTTTCAAATTTAATATCTGCATTTTTTTTTATAATTTTTAAACTTGAAGAAATTATTGGATGGAATATTTTAAAGACATCAAATCTGTAAATAGATTATTTTCAATTTGTTTCAATTATATTTTTTTAAATGTTTTGGAACTTATGAAAACATTTTTTTTAAAGGCATGGGGTGAAAAAATGGCTTTGACTCTATGGTATTAGGAATTTTCCCATATATTTATCTATGCTAAGGTGGAGTTTTTAAGTAATTGATTTATTAGTGATTAAGCTAATGATAAAGCTTATATAATTGCAGTAAATGAAATTATCTAAATGGATTGGAATGTGAGGAAGCATATTTTTTAAAGGTTAATAAAAGGCATCCATTACCATAACGAAATTGATACGATCAACAGTACTTTAGGTGCCTGCTCGATGGATAAAGGACCCTTAAACTAAATGGACGTTAATTAATAGATTCGTGCCACTTAATCAAAACGGAACTGTTTTTAATAGACGAGACGAACTTTTCACATCCATTCGACCCTGCATCCAGGAACAAGTGGACAGACTCGAAGACGTTTTAATTAAGTTTATGGACCTCTACGTCGCATCTAATTCTACTCTTTCCGGATGATAGTGATATCATGCGACTTTCCCTTCTTTTTAAAAAAGATAAAATCACGCGTTAAAGACTCATCCTCGAAGATATGAGCAGTCCAGATTTGGTATTTCGTCGGGATAGAGATGATGATAGTGTTGCGCACAAAGGGCACTGTTTCTCTTTTTACCACTTCCTCGCTACTGGCTGCCCCATTTGGTCATATTCCCAACATGTCCCAGGGCGGTCTTTGAATGAGAAATCAGCAACCGCGGTCAATTCTATCCCATTTTCTCCACAAAAGTCAGAAAGCGAGAGAAAACAGGAGATTTTATATTTATTCGAAAGAGCAAGAAGCAACAGGGAAAATCCGTTGAATTATTATCGCTCCTTCTTCCCTCATTCAACGTTCGCAAAGGGAACTCTTCTTAATTATGCATATTCAAGACTGAAAGGCGAAGCGGCAATTTAAAAAAATAATGTATATATATATATATACGATGTACTTAAAAAAATAAAACTTTTCGCGCAGCTTTTTTATCTAAACTAATTAAAAATTTAAATGTAATTAATTGAAGACCCCTGTTCAGTTGTAGCCTCGCTGTTTTTTCGACCCGCAAGAAAATGTACGCTAACTACAAATTATTTTTTCTTAAATTTTCACATTCTAATTGAGAGTATCATCAAGCGAAATTGGATTCAAATTAACAACTTTCAATTGGAACAATAATTAAAATTTTAAATATACCCAATTAATTTGCAAAAAATATAAGTATTCTACTAGATATTATCTATATAATAATACAATTAAATAAATACAAATTGTACTAGTGTGAGCAAATATATCCTATTCTTAGATACTACTTATATAGTTTTCTGCATAAAAAGTTGGGCGGATATATCCGCCGCTAGCTTTGACTTAGAATTATATGGTCTTAGAAATTGTACCATATTTCCATCTAGACTAAGGTGGATATTTTAAGTAAACTTAGTAGTTAAGCTAATGCTAAAGCTTATATAATTAAATTCTAAATTCTGCTAATATACTTTTAAAATGTTCATCTATTAGAAAAGAAAATAGTCTATCCAATTCTTAGATACTACTTATCCGTTGGGCGGATATATCCGCCGCTAGTCTACAAGCGTTAATACTCTTAGATTTACTCATTACTGAAATGGAACTATCAAATTTATTATTGCAATTGAAATTAAATGCAGTAATCATCATTCTATATTATTATGAATTAATTTTCAGATTTACTGTTTCAATTCGAATGAAAAAAAACTAGAAAAACCATAATTCTGTATTATCGTAGACAAAATAAATCTTATAATAGAGATGCTTGTATAAAAAGTGTTTCCTTTCAACTTGTCTATTTTAAAATCCACTTTTAGACGTTGAGACACAGCGCATAATTTAGAGTTTTAATTACTTTGGTGCAGTTTCCACGCGAAGGCGGCTCTTTCGGGATCGCTCTTGTACGGGTGTCACTTTGTCAATTAAACGGGGGATCCCATTAATCAACTTTACAAATCCACCTGAAATGTATGTGTAGTATGTGCATGTTTATATACATATATAAACTATATATAGTGTGTGCATGCATGTGTGTTCACTTCGTGGAAACACTGAAGCTCGGGCTGGAAAATGCGCTAATTTCATCCGCGAGCACAACACAATTAGAGCCCTCATCCGACAGCCAGAAGGGCCACCCTCTAATGTACGATATTGCAATCTTTAATTACGCCAAGAGATTAATTGCTCGTAATTAATCACCTATTGGGGGCATGTTGCGAGTGATCCGCAATCAAATTACGCGCGCTGTAAATGTTTTCAACTGGTCGCAGCGGCAGCAGAGTCGTGTGATGGGTATGGTGAGAGGGTTTGAGAGGAGGAAAAGCGGGTGAGGTTTTAATCATAATAATAACTGGAATTCATTTAACGTGGTTTCCATCCAACAAAGAGGGTTTCGAAACGCGCACGTTTGTGGACTATTATGCTGAAAGCTAATGCAATTGATAGTTGGCTTATTTATAAATAAAAAAAAATAAGCTTCTATAGAATTCTAACGACCACCAATAGAGACGTAAACGATAGGTTCATACCTATTTTACATATACCTGTGTGAAGACTAATGAATGTACAGTCACGTTTCTACTTAATACAGGTATAATGTAGCTCATTTTCAATATGGTACATTTACTAAATGGGTTCTAAAAGCACAATGCTCTTAATGCTATATTATTATATAATATACTTAGTATTTGACTTCTCTTTCAAAATAAATATTACAAAAAAATATAAAATTAAAAATTAAACTAAGAAAATCTAGTTGACTCTAAAAGTGAAAATAAAATCAAGATTTAAATATATAGAATTTATTTTATTATATTATTGTAATTAATCAGCGAAATTATTCTACTAAAATCTGAGGAAGAGAGAAAAAGGTTGATAGTTGCAAAAGATAACAACTTTTTGACTGCGGCTGTTTATGAGTTTTTGCAGCTTTTAACATATAAAAATATAAAATATTTTAATTGGTTTTACCCCCCAACTATTTTTTTTTACCGACATTTGGGGTAATAGTCTTAGATTTTAATTAGAAAGTAATAATAGAAGTATACATTTACTGGTGATAATAAAGGGTGTCCCAAAATTAACGAATCTATAAGTTATTAGAGTATATCAAATATAATTACAGTTGTGCAGAACTGAAATCTGAGAACAATTTAAATTATTGATAGAAGCTAAGTTACTATTAAATAGAAATACCAATAGTGTTAGTAGATTCATAAACAAGCCAAGTATATTCAAATGATAGTAGAATCGAAGAATATTGCTAGAATTTTGCAGATTCATTAGATCTAACAATCTCCTGGTCAAAGAAAGATTATTGGTAGACTATACCATTTGTAGACAAAATTTACAAGAAAAAGGATTTTGCATCATTTTTAGTATTTTTTTTAAATTTTTGATACACAATTCCAAACTAATTCTATATTTCTGTCACTAAATAATACTTGTCCATTCCACAATCAATGAAACCTAAAAGTGCAATTTTCTGTATACTATACATGAACATCAAAAAAATTAACCAACTGGAAATAATACTAACAATTAAATTTCTGCAATATTAAAAAACAAAACATGGAAAGATTACAAATGGAAATCATGTAAAAATGAAAGAAGGATTAACCAGAATATGAAAAATCAAGACATAGATCTACTTGCTATAAAACAAAAACTATCTAGATATAATATGTTTTCAAACTATAACCAAATTTAACAAATACTCTGTACCAATACTTAATTATAAAAGAGTTTTGAAACTTCGATTGGTCTTTAATTAACTGAATTAATCTTCAAAATGTAAAAGTAATTAACAAATATAAAAAAGCAAGTACATAAAAAACCCGTATTCATAATTAAAAACCACGTTATTTTTAGCTTGTTTCATTTAATTGGCAATCGATATATCTCCTTTATGTGGGTGGAATCCAAAGCTGCAAAGCCTGTTATTAGTTCCAAACATTAATTAATTAATTAATTAATGGAAGTACGTCGTATTTGCGTTCGAATTTTTATGGAAATTCATAAAGATCTGAGCAGCAAAAAAAGTATATATATGTATATAATAAACGTAGGGGGAGACGGATAATAAAAATGCGTTCGGGGGATTTTTGACTGAAGAGCTTTTGCTCAGAGATGAGAGCAGGGAAATTATTTGTATTTTCTTTTTTATATGTATATGTGTGTGTATGTGTATTTTCCGTGGGCCACGCGGAATTTCCCCTGGGATCGATTAATACGCGACTGTGGCGTGGGAGACTTTTATTGAAAACTAATTTCCCTGCAAGAGGAGTTGGAGGAAAAGAGAAAGAAGTCGTTCCGAATCCCCCTTTGGCATCATTCATAATTCACAATCGGCTTTCCGTTTTCTGTGAAGAAGATGCCGCAGCGGTGGGGGAGGAAAATTGCGGAGGAGACGTCGGTACGATAACGAATGGAATGGGAAAGAGCAACGACGATGGTTACCATTTATTATGGAAAGAATGAAGAGAGAGAGAGAGAGAGAGAAAGGAAAAGAGAGTGGCTGGGAGTTTAGGGAAAGAGATGGAACGGTAGAAAAGCGGAAAGTTAATTGCATTAAGTGGAGTGAAGTAATTAATCAATCAGAGGGAATTTATGAAGGATCGATTTATGTGTGTGTTTTCGACACTATTTGCTGACTGCAGCCATAAATGCTCGTTGATGCTTGGGTCAGCGATAAATTCCTCTGCGATTTTACCGCAAATTAATTATACTTACCTGCAATTTCTATAAACCGATTGTCAACTATTTTCCAAATACTTTCATCATTATTCATCACTACAATTGATTTATATAAAATCATACATCCAAAATACAAATTTTCAATTTAGGTGTTTTTTTTTCAGTTTTTATGTTTTCAACAAATTTTTTAAAATTAGATATGTCTGCAAAATGAAGATATTATAAATTTAATAATTTATATATCAACATGGGTTAATTTAACTCAAAAAATATGTTTACAGGTTGGATTTAAAGTGTTTCGTAACATAATCCCATTGTACGTGCTTTTAATGTTGAAAATAACATTTTTACACACGCAAAATTGGGGATAAAATACATATTGTGCGTATTATACACGAGATTTAGGTAAACTTTGGACACGCATGGAGTGTGTATTGTACTCGAAAATTATGTAAATATTATTATAACATGTAATTGAAAATTTATCAGGAATTTGGGCAAATAACTGATAAAGTTCTTCGAAATAAATGGATACCTTACTAAATCAATCGTATTCCACATGAAATATAATGTTTATTGAATTTTGTTTCAATTCTTATATAATACTCAGTTTATACTTTCTCTTCGTGATAATTTTATTAGATATTTTACGGAAAGTATTATGAATCGTGCAATTGAAAATCGAAAGTAATTTTAGTAAAAATATGTGCTCGAATTTTTAGGGAAATATTGTGAATGGTAAATTTGAAAAAAGTAGTCACAATAAACATTGAAAACTTTAAATTTTATTGGATATTATACTCGATATTCGTAAATTATGGATTTTGGATCGTACAGTATTAATAACTAAATTAAGTGTGTCGAGTGCATTTAGATAAGTATATAATTAGAACTATTAGTAAAAAAATAGTGCGTATTATACACGAGATTTAAAAGATGTATATTTTCGAATCGAATTAATCTACCGAATTCCTTTCAAAACGTATCTAAATTCCTTTATAAAAGTATATGAAAATAAGTTTAGCAAATAAAATAGTGCGTATAATACACGAGATTTTCGAATGTAAATTGTTGATAAAAGTAGCCAAAACTAAATTATAAACGTAGTATTCATTCAATTAAATAGAAAACAAAGTTTTTAGTCTTCAGAATGTGATTTTTTGGGGTTGTCAACACTTTACTGCAAATTCAAATCTTGCGTTAATTTTGGGACACCCTTTATAACAACATTGAGTAAATTTTATACGTATTATACTAGAGATTAAAAAAATATATCCATATATGAATAAACTAAACTGAAGTGAAAAATCAAGAAAGTAAAACAATCAACTATTTAATAATTTATTGTCTATTGTTACAAAAACCTAAAATAAACAAATCAATGAACAAATGAAAGAATAATTATCAAAACTAGTAATAAAGAAATGATATTGTAAGTATTAAATAAATAGTATTCTATAGTAACTTACTAAGACTGAAATTAAAGCTGTGGTCCATTTCGGGAAACTAGTTGCTTTGATTGGACCGATTGTTACATGATGTTACATTATGAAAAGTAGATTCAAAAATCAAGCAGGAAAATAATCTACATTTAAATTAGTACTTACGTAAAAATAATTTAGGTAAGTACCTGAATAGAACTTTTAGAAAAAATTAGTGATCGTGATTTTTTTTAAATATTATGGATTGTGTCAAAAATGAGCTGAAAAATAAATTTAAGTAAATTACAAACTTCGAGTTTTTACCCAAATTACAAATTTAACTAAAAAATGCGTATTTTATTCGAGATTTTATGTAAATGCACTAGATAATCGAATCGGAAATCGAACAGGAAAGTAGCCATAACTAAATTGCAAACGTCGTGTTCATTTTGGAAAGTATCTCAGTGCATCGAAGCGCATAAAGAGTAACAGTAATTGGAATATAAACGAGTGCAAATTGCTTTAACGAACGCCGAAGGGGGAAAAGAATATCGCAGCAATCCTAGTCTCGATTCATGTTTAATTAGAAATTATCCATCTCTTTTGCGAGGAACGGGAAACTGCTTCGCGGAAGTAAACACCTTTACATAAATTAGTTTAATTTGATTTGCGTGAGCTCAAGGTGATTACGCTTTAGTTCTACTACCACTCTTATCCTATTCGCACGAGGAAATGTGGTGGCAATTCAAGCTGTTTGCGTTTCTTTATTTATTAACTTACTTGCTGCTCTCTATTTTTCTCGCGCTCCGCGGATGGAAAAAGAAATTGCGAGGAGGCCAACGGCACGTTTCCCATTGTGCGAGGAAGAGATCGTTGATCTATCTTCTTCTGCTCGCACACGGGAACGAGCAAAAAATATATGGACACATAAGCCCGAGGAGGATGAAGAAGAGGAGGTGGAGGACTACGAGGAGAGGAGGAAAAGAGAGAAGGAAAACCCGTCCACCCGGCTCAATGCGGCCATCCATCTCCCATGCATAAGCTCCGCCAGATAAACGCAAGAAGTGGAAAGAAAGGAAGCAGACATATACACAAACACAAAGAATGAAAGAACTTTTTTTTTCAGTTATTTTTTTTTAAATTAAATAAAATTTATTCAAATTACGTACAGAATTTACGTTTCATTCAATATATATATACGTATTAAGCAAATACTATATATATCTTCTTATATTTTCATTCATGTATATACACAGATAATAGAGAGTATCAATAATCGGTAGTAATCCCAATATATAGTTATTTACACAAGGGGTGCTTTGGAATCGCTCATATACATATATAAATCATTACAATGTTTCAATATCATTAAATCGTTACAATTATAATTGTTAATCATCTTTAGTCTTCGGAAAAATATAATTTAAATATTTATTATACACAGTATTTACAATATATCTCATATAGATTTTTTTTTATTATTCATTTATTTAAATATATATATATTTAATTTAAGTAAGTAGTTTTAGGAATCATGTGATGTCTCGCGTCTTTTCTCACTCGGTCTTCCCATAATTATATAATTCATCTCACAGGAGGGGAAAAGAAACCAAACCTTAGAAACTAGATACAATCGTTGTTCAATTTGTGACTCTACGCAAACTTAAAATAACAAAAAAAAAACAATAATACTATTGTAGGATGAAAGTTTACGAGTACAAAAAAAAAACGAAACCCGTCTTAGTTAATTAGTCGTTATGGTAATAATAATAGTACACTAGTCGAAACAAATAAATAATAATCAAAAAAAAATATTTACAATATGTTACAAGTCGAGTGGAAACCAAAAAGTTTAATTATAATAATATATAGTTATTTAAATATCGGAATTAGATAAATTCGTTAATTATTTTCGCTTTATATTATATTTTTATATATATATTTAATAATATTTCTGGAATTCTCGATATCAGTCCGTTCAGTTTTCACTTATATAACAAAAAAAAAACCGTTCGTCTCTCTTTACTTTAGAATTATTCAGTTCACTTTTCATTTAATATCACATAACATTTTCACCATCGATTCTGCGAACGTCTCCCGCTCCATGCCTAGAAGTCCACGTCCATGTTGAGTGGGACACTGTAACACACAAAAAGAAAACGTTTATTATTATATAAAGCAGTTGATGTTTGAATGAGAGAAGAAAAAAAAAGTAGAAACGTGCCCGGCCTCGAAAATGCGCCTTTTAACCTGCATTTCAATAATTCCTCTCTCGTTTTTTCTTCTTCGACGTCGTTGACTTTCCTACCCTTTTTTCTTCTTCCTCTCCCCTAGGGTAATAACAGGCAATTCACGTAATACCATTATACACTCTTCCTATGCTCTGAGCACAGAAAACGCAACAATAGGAAACCGTTTTTCCAGGAAACCTTAGTGATATTGAACATACTAATTCTGTAGCCTTGAAGAAAAACTCTCCTCCCATATATTTTTGCATTATTTAATGGGATACAAATAGTCGTAGTTTAACGCAATTCTTTGTCCCATTTCCTTCGGATCAAAGTTCAAGGTCAATTAAAATCAGTATGTTAAGTGTTTATTATGTTTTGCGCTCTCAATTAGAATTAAAAACGAGTACGACGTATGATGCAAGTCGTAAAAATAGAGTCATTTGAGTAATATTTATTGAACCATGTGTTTGGATCAAAAAAATAAACTTTAATTGAAGCTAATTTCACGAATAGAAATTTATACAAGAATTAAAATTTATTGCGCTAGAATATATTATTTTATGTTTCGTAGTTAAGCAGTTGAATTACAATTTTATTTATTTTAAGAGTAGCAAATCTTAAAAACCTTTTGACCTCTGGTAGTTTTAAGAATAAAAAATATATATAAATTAACATTTATTGCAATTTTACAACAATTGAGAATATATGATTGAAATCTATCAAAAAGTTACATAGTTAATCAGTTGAATATAGGGGTCACCCATTAATATATAATTAATAACTAATAAAATTACAATAAAATTTCTGCAGCAGCGAATCTTAAAGAACTTTTAGCCTCTTGTAATTTCACGAATAGAAAATTGAATAAGGTCTTAAATGTATTGCAAGCATATTTCATAGTTAAGCAGTTTGATAGATTTTTGGAGTAGCAAATCTTAAAAACCTTTTGATCTCTGGCAATCTCAAGAATATATTGCAATTTTATAGCAATTCACGAGAATATATGATTGAATTCACGTATAGTTAAGCACTTGGATGGGTGACCCCTTTGCAAATTCATAGTTAATGGAATTTCATTTTAGTTTATGCAGCAGGAAATCTTAAAGAACTTTTGGGCTCTTGTACATCAATGGGAAATATATATTTTAACAAACTTGACATTTCATAATTAACCATTTGATTGGATGAGCCATTTGTCAACGATTTGGCATAGAGCAGTAAAAACGCAAATTAAGGATCTTTCGGCTGCTAGTAAATTTTTACCAACTAATATTATTATCATTTACATATAGTACTTTTTTTAAATAATAGTGCAAAGAGACAAATTTCTAGGACCTCTTGGATTATTATCAAAGATAATTAGTTTAAAATAATGTAACAAAGAGTTTCAATTCTTTCTTTTCTTTTTTTACATCTGACCGAATTGGATGTGCTCTTATGGATATTAAAGCGATTTCAATTAGTTCAATTCGGATGAGAGGAAGAGAAAGAGTGAGAGTGTTGTTGGATGGCTCAAAAGATCATAAAGCCGACTAGGGAGGGAGAACGATGAAGTTTAAGTGGTTAAGTTGTTTGTGAGCGTTCGGGATCGTCAAGTTATCATTTATTCAGATTGAATGATTGCGAGCGTCGGAATCGTCCCAGAATTACAAAATCGATGTTCATGAAAAACGCATCAGAAAACAACAGGACGAGGAATAATTTCATTTCGAATCGAGTCGTGACTTAAATAAGTAAAATACAAAAGAAAAATACAATTCAAGTTACTTTTTTTTTTGCAGAAAATCGACGTGAAACAAAGCTGAAGCTGTTACATTTTTCATGAGCATTGGATCAGAAAACAATTCGATTATTAATTTCAAATAATTTAAACACACTTTTGTCCAAAATGTGCTAATAAAAATTATTAAATTTATAATTTCTTATAATTACATAATAATTTCGATAATTAAAATATAGTGTAAATAGACAAAAAATTATTCTAACTTTCTTATGAAAAAATCTATGAGTGTGGAAAATGAAATAGTAAGAAAACAACGTAGTTTCTTCCATTAATATTTAATTTGTGATCAATTTAATTACGAGCAGTGGAAAACTTCTGGGAATACGGAAAATCGATGCCTAATGGAAAAACAGTAATAATTACACGACTATTGGATCGATACTTGGTTTGAATAAGTGATGCAAGCAGCGTTTAACATAAAAATACTTTCAAAGTAACATATGTTACATAGAGAGAGAAAAAAGTAAACCGAAGGTAGGAAAATTGCTTTCCCGTGTTTTTCCTTTAGAATTGATTGCGAGCTTCGATAATTAAAGATAACTATCCCAGATGTATAATCGATTTTTGATGTGAAGGCAACGCCGGGGGCAGCTGACTTCTTGCTGAACCAAACGGTTCAACGTTTTTGGTACTTTTGTTGTTGAACGCAGAAAGTCATTACGTGAAAGAGAGATGGCAATCGGGTGAAATAAATAAAAGTTTATATGAAAAGTACGGGGCGATAAGCGATCGTCGCTGGGGTGGTTGGTTATCGGGATTGGAAATCACCGGTTTAATGGGACATGACGAGGAGGGCCCGTGCGTATTTAGCGACGCGTATGGATGACGGAGAAGTAGAAGAAAAAGGAGGGCCTACGAGGGCCCCACACAATGGATGCGGTCGTGGAGTATTGTTCGGAAAATGCAAAAACCGATAGATCAAAAGGCGCCGTTCCGATTCCTCGCACACATCATACAATATATTTAATTTCACGCCGAGATGAACTGTAGGACTCTGCGAAGGGAGTTCCAAAAAGGGAACGGAACGGAGGGCCACCACCTAACAATGTTTGCATGCAAATGCAGTTGGTCCCCATTATCATTCATCGTTTTCAATTTTACATGCCTGATCAATCCATCATTTTGATGAAAAAGCATTTTTTTGTATGCAGTAAATGTACACATTTACTTCTTAATATTATTGAATAAAACTGTTACTAAGATAAATAATAATAATTTAGTAAATTTGCACATCAACTAAAATTGTTATTTTACTGAAAAGTCCCTACTTTGTTCGTATATGTCAAGTAAATGCATACATTTACCGCCAACTAATATTATTAGATCTAAAACTAATATTAAAATAAATCATATAAAAAATATGCATCAATTGAAAAATACATATTTACTAGTAATTTTTCACATCAACTAAAATTGGTATTTTAATATCATAGTAAATGTATACATTTACTAAGTAATATTATTAAATTCCGAACTGTTATTAATAGAAGCATACATTCAAATTAAATATAATAAAAGCGAACTTATAGCAATGCATAAATTCACATTCTCTAGTAAATATTCACATCAACCAAAAAATCTATAAAAATAAAAGTATTTATTACTTTTTTAAATCATTAATAATTTTCACGTAAAATACTGTAATTAATAGCATATAACTTTTTTTTTATTATTTACTTTATAACGTTTCTAAAATTTAAGCATTTTAACTAGTAAATGTGTACTTTAACTAAATTTTATAATTTTACAACAATATATCAATAACAAATTCTACATTCAGAACGAATTTGGTCGATTTTTATAAATTATGAATAATGAATCTCAGGTCCAAGAAAAGGAAGTATTGATGTGAACTCTATTACAAAAGCAAGGGACAAGAGAATCCTTTCATCGTCTTTATTCGTAACCCTTTAATAATAGAGCCCTGTAGTTTTGAGAATTTAATAAACTGTATGTAATTAAAGTACCAAAACTAATTACACTTTCGACTAGATTATCCCGTGGACTCTGGCGAAAGAGAATAGGAAAGCGCGCACGCCCTTAAACTTCTGGACTCGCGTGATAATTGCGTTCCAGGGATTACCGCCTTCTGTTTTATGTTACTACACCTTCCACCAAACCATGACTACTCTACTCTACTTCTCCGTATATATATATTTACAGAGAAAAAAAGCGAGCAAGGGTGGAAGAAGTAACAAAAAAAAACTGAACCACCCTCTTTGACTGTAATTGTTATTGATGTCCCTGCACCAACTTTCAAATCCAATTTGTATAACCCCTCTAGAAACGAAAATATATACACACACACACAGCATACAAAAAAGTACCGAATTTCCCCATAAAGCAATTGCCTTATGTACTGTGTGCGTTATTTCCAATTAACTTAATCTCAATGATAAAGTATTACGCGTTTCAAAGATCAAAGCCATATTGCGCCCTTTACTACATCAAATACGATCGCGTTTAGTTCAACATTTCAAAATTTATTGCCCTAAAGACTTTCATCGATTACATCAGCAAAATTCTATTTGCACGACAAACGCCCAATAATAATTAATATTATATAAACGCAAACATCAAATCATAAAACTTATAGAAATTATATAAATTCCTTTGATAATATTAATCATCATCTTGAATATACAAAATAATTTGCAATATAAATCTTTTAACATGACTTGGGTATACAATTTGGCTTCAAGAAATACAAGACGATACATCTGAAAACACAGTAATTTATCGATTCGTTTATGAGGTTTCCAACGAGATACAATATATGTATCGTGTTAATTAAGGAATCTCAGCTGGAGAGATGTTCCAGATCTAAATACCAAGATTTTTTTCTTGTTAATAGTTAATATATTGGGGCTTTTTTAATTGCTAATAAGGTTGGAGGGTTTCAGGTAGAAGAAAATGCCTATAGAGTGTTGAGGGTCTCGTATTTATTTTGTTTCTTCTGGGAAGTTAATGAACGCAATCAATTCTTCTAAATTAGAAGAAAACCCATCTAGTTATTTGTTTGATTTAATGAAACGTTCCGCCTTCGCCCTCCAGATTCCCATCTAACTAATTTATTTCCGATGGATTTTCAATCAGTCGTTTTAATAGAAAAATATAAATAACAAGACGATTTTTCTTTTCTAACGATAAATGTGTTACGTTAGTTAATGTATACAATTACTAGTTAATGTACATATATTAATTAGAAAAGAACAAAGTAAAACTTATAGAAATAAAATATTTTCGATTTGCACAAACAAATTGTATCAATTTCAGAGTTTTTTTTTATATAAGGAAAATAAATTACTTCAGTATAATATGCTAAATCATGTTACTAAATCAGAATTTATTTTTTATTGTTTAAATCAGTAATGTAAATAAAATGTCAAATATACTATAGAATTAGATCTTTGAAATATATTTCAGGAAATGTTTTGTACAATGTTTCTATACTAAATCACATAGTGAACATATTTCAGGAAATGGTTTGAAGTTGTCAAAAATAGATTAAGTTCTAAGTAAACTGTCAAAAACTGCCCAACTTGTCAGAAAAAAAACTGTATTAATGATTAACAAAATTCAAAGAAAAAGAAGTTAATTGTCTGTCGGAGTAAGGTTTTGTAATACCAGCGGCGGTTAATTATTGCATATTCTTTGGTAATTTATGAGAGTTTAGAAGGAAACAGAGGGTTAAGGGAGAGCGAGCGAGTGAGTGAGAGAGGAATGGATGAGCGCAAACGTCTGTCAAATATTTGCATGTGAAAGGGTCGGTCGGTCGCTATTGTTCGGCGCTAAACTCTCTTTTCCATTGTAGGATGGATGGCCTGGGTCATCGGACCTGCTCCTTCCTCCGTTTCTTTTTTACCCTACGGCAGTAAGCCACCGCATCCACTCGACCCGACGAGTGTGTCTTCTCGGTAATATATATTTCCCTGGTTGAAGTATAGAAAAGAAACCGGACCATCGATCATCATCCCATCACCTTCACCAGGTGTGGTGGTAGATGATGAAAAAAAAAGGGATGCCGAATAATCGGCCACTTAGCGTTTCCACCTCATCCGTACAAAACGGACGGGCATTTCTCAAGCGACGTCGCGACGTTTCAAATTGGATCCGTGCGAAGTATTAATTCCAATGAATATTTATGAGACGACCCGAAGTGTATGTGAAGCAGAGAGAGAGAAGTAAAAGAAGAAATGCCCCGAAGAAAAATGGAATGAATATATATTAGCATGCCTTAACTTCTTCTCCACCCCACCCTTTTTTTTCCCACCTCCCGAGAAATAATAACAAGAACAACAACGATGATCACGGAGGTTGGTTTCCTCTTCCAGCAATTAATTTTTAATGCCGTCATTGTTGCGGCCTAATTACCATATTGCGCTCATTAATCTTTCACACTCGGGGCTCTCCTTATTCGAACAGGGATATTTCATAAGGAAAAATCAATAAATCGATCTTTCTCTGCATGCACACGCACTCTTTTACCATTTACCACTAACGGTCCCAGAACCATAAATTATCGAACTCATTTAAATGGATCGCAATTAATGAGAGCGTGGATGAAACCAAAAAATCTACTATATATATATATACAAAAAAAATACTTGGTTAATACATGCAGAGGCCCTTCTGTTCCAAACGGAACTCACCGATAAATCAGACCGCAACAACGGCAGAGATTCCATACCTTCTACCCTTAATTATCTATAAATCAATTATCGTACCATTTCTATTAGAGACTCGACGATTAATTGCCCATTTAATGATATTAAAAAAACCTTTTCTAAGATTAACTTTCTCTTTTATACAGTTATCTAGTATAATCAATACTTTATCAAATTATCGACAAAATATATAATTCACCACACACCTATAATACTATTAATTTAACTCATTGCATGTTATTGTTATCAGGTCATTATTTTTTTAGTAGTCTTCATACTGGACAGAGTTTCTTAGGTTTTGATACCTTTGATAACATGTATACCATGTTGGGCAAATGCGGCTCCTATTGACAATTAAAATAATATTTAACTATGGTGTGACTCTTAAAACATTGGATGTAATTGTTATAAAGTCATTGATTTTTTAATAGTTACAAATCATACTATATTTGTTATTTTCCTAGGTTTTGATACCTCACATGATATTAAATTTGAACTAACAAATGTTATTGAACGCTAAGGTTACTAAGGTTAGGAAAATGCGACTCCCAATGACAATTTAATTCTGTGTATTCAATACTGTTTAACTATGGTGTGGCTCTTTAATATATGAAAAATTCGGAATGCGGCTCTCATTGAGCTCATGCGTGCCCTTCTTTGATGTATACCAACTTATAGTGTTAATTAAAGATAATTCAAGAAAATATTAACCATATAATTACATAATTTATAAAAAAAGCTTCTAATAAGTCATACATATTTGTTAGCAACATAATATGAATAATACAATCATATAGTTTATAATTAATTCATGTAATTAAATAATATTTCAATCAGTTTACAAATATGTACCTTTTTTTTAATTTAACAAATATTTCAATTCAATTAACAATTTTTATTAAAATCAGAAATTATTAATTGATTTTAAACAATTTCGTAACATTTATTATTTATATAATTTGTGCATTTTAAAACTTTTTACATAATTTTTTGATATTAAAATCGTCATTTCACATCTCCTTTTTTTTCATTATAAGTATGTCCATAATTTTCATTTGATTATTTATTTACTAATTTTTATGGACTAAAATTTGGGCCAAAGATAGAAAATATTCATTGTTGGAATTATGTTGGCTTCAATGTGTGCCAATGTAACAAGAGTATGAAGAACATGTTCTGAAAAGTTTCTTGGAAGTTTATTGAAACTAGTAAATATTACTATTACATGTTTGTCCTTATAATGAAATAAAATGAAACAATTTGTTAATATACCAAAAAATATAATAGTTCAGTAGAAAATCTTTAATAAGTATAAATACAAAATATTACTGATGAAATATTGTATGTAATATGAGAAATGGAGAATTTAATTGGTCCAGCGATGATGGAGAACACGTCCTGACACGTAATCTTCGTGTCCGTGTAGTTTGTGTGAAACATGGCAGCAGAACAAATTTGATTTTGTAAAGTTCCGGTCGCTGGATGCGGATAATTTATGCATCGGACATGCACACGCGCCAAAAGTTGTCGCGAAAGTGTCGAGCGTCAAAATGATGCATATCGGGTCTGGGCTGGGTCCTGGTTGTAGTTGTGCGAGGGTGGATGGTTTTCGGGATGGTGGATGTGTGTAATTTCGGGCAATGGCTCATGCCTGTATATGACGCGTATGACCGGACGTTCCCTTCCTGCCACCCCCTCTGACAAAGACACATAGCCAACAACACCCGCTCGTTACCCGCAACACTAATTCTGCATACACGCTGGTGCTACTGCTGCTACCACTGTTGGGATGAGGAGGCATAAACCATCCCGAGCGAGAAACACACCCCTTTCTCATTTCCCAACAAATAACTGCAATTGCAACGAAATGCCACAACAACAACAACAAAACGTTTCAATTGCTACCATCCCTTCATTTTTTTTATTCAAATAAAAGTAACTTCCGGTATTCACATACAACACAACACGCACAACTGTTATACCAAAATAATCCCCCTTTTATTTGTTACTCTCATTTCCTCGAAACGACCCAACTCAACAAAATTATATAAAACAAAATGTACATGTAAAATTAGTTTCAAAAATCCGTTTTAAACCTACAAATTTTTATTTTTTTTAAATAAAAGTGAAAGTTCTCTGAATTATTAACTCTTTGTACCATAAATGATAATGATAAAAACTTTATAGATATAAATATACAAGTTAGTAGTTTCTTATTTTTTCTCAATTATATTAAAAAAATTAGTAAATTTCTATTACTATTTTTGATCAATATTAATATTATTATTAAAAACCATGAATACACATACAAATTATGTGACTAAAGTAGTTTCTGATCAATTGGAATAAGAAAAATTATTGAAACCAATACAAATTTTTTAAATTAAAATTAATTGAAATATTTTCAACGTTTTTAAATAGATAAAATGATGAATGAATACAGTTGAGATAAATCGATTATAAAAATAACTGACCTAAGTGAAAATTGATTAAAATTGAGGAAACGATTACAGGAAACTTAAGTAAACATTCGTGGCTTCGTAAATTTGAAAATTAATTGAGATTTCTTTGGCGAACCGACAAACTTATTACCTGCAAACACGCAACCCGATTCGTCTTAAAGATTCGTTATTAATTGAGACTCTCCCCATTTCTTTTTTTTTGTATATTCCACATCTTTAATACCACAACCCAACATGCAACCTCTTCTCATCACGAATTAACCATTAATCAAACAACATTAATTCATTAAAATTACGCAACAATTCCACAAAATCACGAAACAATTCATCAAACTATAAAAATGTTCTTGTTGTGTGGACAAAAATAAAGAATTTCATCAACTATGTTTTTTTTGCTCCATTCTCAGGATGACTACAATGAATCCAATAAAATCCTTTCACGAGCGTTCACACACACTCATATATAACTTTGAGCAGTTTTCTTGGAAGTTTATTGAAACTAGGAGGCTCCGCGTTCTCTCCTCCTTCGTTATATATATTTTTTTACTTCTCATTGAAATCCCACCCGAAAGGAATTCTATTAAAATCTTTAGGGCTTTATTAGACGTTGGCTCTTTTCTCATTATTCGAGCGCAGACTTACGTTAATATAATGGAGCCTCGCATGGATGTCAAGCGCAGTGGGGCAACGCTTTGAAATTTAAATTCTCACATATTGAAATTTAAATCGGGCATTATAATTAATTCCGAGACTCAAATTGAAGCGTGATTTAAGTGCAACAGAATTGAGTGCTGTAATAATATTCTTAAACGACTTTTATACTCGCAATACTTGTTTTTTTTTTATATTATCTTTAATTTTAATCTTATCCTTGTAAGATTAACAAAACCGTTGAAGATTCAGTAAGTAATTTATAATAATCTTAATCTGATTCATATTTTTATGAGATTAGTAAAGCCATTAAAGAATAAGAAATGTTTTTGAAATAATATAAAAAGAAATGCGAAGTATCCTAAGAAAACAAATAATATCAATAAATAAACTATGGCAATCAAAATACTGTCTGGATTTTGATCTAGTCCGGATTTTGAAATAGTCGGGATTTTGTTACAGTCAGGAATTTGATACTGTCGGGATTTTGATATAGTCGAGAATTTGATAGTCGGGATTTTGATACAGTCGACATTCTGATATAGTCGGGATTTTGATACTGAAAATCATAATTTTCAATTGAAAGTGAAAATGTGAATAATTTGAGTTTTTCTTATGTAAGGAAATACTTTTTACTTCAATTTTATTTATACAAGTTTTAAACATTCTTAAGTATCAAATAGAATTATCAGAATATTTAGTATTTTATCAAAGAAAATCAGTGAATTTAACATTTTCTCATAAAGAAATATATATAGTAAAAGTAAACCATAAATTTCCATGTTATTCCAATTTTCTACGTAATAAATTTTCCAAACTTTTATAAGACTTGGTAAACATAAAAATTCATTATTTCTGTATATCAATCTGCATTATGTTTATCATTAACTCAGTAAAAAAAGAAAACAAACAACTCCAGCGTCTGCAAAGTTTTATCGTAGCCTGTACATATTACACCGATTTGTATAAATTTGTATGTAATTAGGAAACGCCGAGCGACCGACCGGCTGTAGCTGTTGTCTAATTATTCTTAAAACCAGAAAGTAATTATCCTTAAACAGCGGCCGCCTCTACAGAACGAGATTCTATCTCCTCTGCAGAGGAAGGCATAAATCAATGCTCTCCTCTCTCGCGTAGTGCGTAAGCAAAGGGATGCGAACGCGCGCAACTCTTATTCCTTCAACCTTTTATACACAATTTTTTTACACAAATCAATCCTTCTCCATGGTAAAAATAAAAATAAAATAAAAACGAGCATGGAAATGCGGCCTGGCGTGCGTTATATGCACACGCAACCGGATTTGATTGAATCACTTTGATCATTATTCACATTCCAATTGCGGCGATTATTATTATTTGCGCCCTCGCTGCAAAAGCCCGACGCACATATTATAGTTATTTTTTTAATATAACCAGTGTCGTTCTGCGCCCTGCACCATAAATTACGATCGATGGAATTATGCAATTACAATCCGTTTATGAAATCCAAATTGCAGCCAATTTCACGGTACGCGAAGATTGTTTTTAATGTGTAGTAATAGTAGCAAGTTTGTTTGTTTGTTAATCGTCAGCTGCGCTTTCGTTTAATGTCCCTTTATATATTTCGGTGCGTTTCACACGCTCACAGTTGAAGGGACGACAAGTGTGTTAACAAGAAGCGGATGCCCCGCATTAGGTCCACTAATCGCTTTTTAAAAACGTAGGTGTAAGGCAATTACCGAAACGAAATAACTAGGCTAGACTCATTGTTTATTCGCTTCTTTTTTCACTTTTTATCATGGACCTTCTACCTGTTAAAAGCTCCAATTAAAAAAGGATTTATCCCTGGAGGAAGGACCGCAATCGTCGTTCGTCGTCGTCGTTGTTGTTGTTATTATTGTCGTAAGGAATCCGGGAATATTGTTTCAGCTTTTACTGATTGCGTTTGTTCGTGGCGCTTCGATTCCGAGGGGACTTTTAATTAAAACAAACTGAAGTTTATTATTTAGAAAGGCACTTCATTCGGTCGCGTAATTAAAATTGAGAATTATGCGCCTTCGGAATTGTTCGCAAGTTATTAAAAGCCTCGCCTCGGAGCGCTCACAATCTTTCCGCCCATTCTAACCCGTTGGCTGCCTCCAAACAACGGCTAAATAACTAATTTCGTCTGCAACAATGAAGAGGAAAATTGCACGAAGTCGGTAAACCCGTGTATTTATTTGTTCTAGTCCTCAAATTGTTTCATTTCCACCCGGAATTCGTAAAAATGTTCAACCCTTTCAGTTGCATCCAGAACGTTCCTGACATGTCACTGAAATGATTATCAGGTGTACCAACTATTTTGTAATTGTAGAAGATAGTAAAACAAAGTCTTTGGCTTCAAAATATTTCATTTTGTCCAGTATCACATTCGTGAATTTATTTGTTCTAGTCCTCAAATTGTTTCATTTCCACCTGTATTTTGCAAAAATGTTCAACCTTTTCCACTGCATTCAGACCATTCGTGACATGAGACTTAAATGATTATTAAGTGTACCAACTATTCTGGAAACATTACAGCAAGGAATGCAATTGCAGAAGACAGTACCAAAGTCTTTGTCCTGAAATTATTTCATTTTGTCCAGAATTGGAAACATTCCTATATAGTAATTTCATCCGTGTATTAATTTGTCTTAATCCTTAAATTGTTTCCTCTAAATTCGTAAAAATGTTTAATGCTGACAAAAGGTTTAAATGTTTTTAGGTGAAATTTTTTGACACATAACAGTAAATAATGATATTATTTAAGTTGTCAATGCAGTTTCTGTCCACAAATTGAACATTTCTTTCCAAAGTCTTAAAATTAAAAAAATCTAGCAAGATTTAAATAATTTGCAGGTGACATTTTTTGATACATTTTACATAAAAATACTGTTTGTGACAATAAAAATATTTTGTTCAAATCACTAATATTTTGTCACAGAAAAAAAAATCAAAGTTTTCTAACCCTTCACGACGGGTGTGCAAAAAAAGAGTGTATAAAGCTAGCACCGTTTGATTTAAACCCTATGAATTTCGTCCATTCAAAATGCCTCCCCCAAATACTTTTCGATCATACCTTTTTTTATATTGTTTTCTCTCTCTCTTTTTCTACCCTATACATATATACACATGCAGGAACATATTTTTATTTTATTATTTTTTCATAGCCGGATCCGAAAGGGATTTGTCCAATGTAAATATTTGATCCTCACCGTGTGTGCAGTTTGCATACGTTTTAATTGGAATCATGTTCGCAACCAAATACAAGGGTCGAATGCGACAAAGTTCATTTTGTTTCCTGAGCACGACTATACAGAATTTATTAAAAAAAAAAGTATATACACGTGGCCGTTTTCGTTTCAACTTTTCCGCTGATATCAATGTTATTTATGAAAGGTTTGTTCAAGTTTCATTTGAAAAATTCATATTAGAAATAGTAGAATATTGAAAAATATGAAAAATTACTCAAAAGGTTTTGATTCTATTATGAAAAACTAACTAAATTAGTTTAATAATAAAATTAAGAACAGATGTTAGTTATAATTGACAACCTCCATTTAGAGTAGACATGAGCATGTCAGTAGGAGTCAAATTTCTTTAAAAAAATGTTTTCAGGAATGCTTTATAATTTGTATTGGTCGTATTGAAATGTGTAGTTGGAAAAAAAAAAGTATATTGTTGGATATGCAACATTTTGATTGATGGGTGATTGTATCAATAGAATTTCCTGGGATGTTCTTGAACTAGTTTTTTTTTTGTTCATTCACTTTAAGTGCGTAACATTAAACTTAATGGAAATGTCCGTGCGTCTTATTGAATGGAGAGGTCTTATTCTTCGGGGGATGATGGTTTTAGAATAAATTTCGCTAGTTCTTTCACCGACTGGTATTAAATCAAAGCGTTTGTAAAGTGTCGGTAATGTCGTATTGTCCTTTTAGAGGTCGGGAAGGTGCATGAATGGGGTCCTACTAACTAGGGACCATTGTGCTCTAAAAGGATAGGAGGAGAAGCGGTGGTACGCGCTGTCATTGTCTGCGGCCGTGGGCAGGAGCGGGATGGATGGTGAAAAGGGACGTCGCGAACGAAAGGGACAAAGGTTTCGATTTAAGTGAGGCTGGCAGAGGGCCGGAGGCAAAGGGATATCTCACGTGTGTAGGAGAGTGACGGAGAGAAAGAGAGATGAAGATGGACGGAAAGGTCCCCTGCATGAGAAAATATCGGTTGACATCGGGCTCGGAGGAAGGAAGCCTGTCATCCTCATCATCGTCGACGGGGAGAAGCCAAGCACTTCTTCTCGGCAAACACTCCGTTTGCGCGCAAACAGACGCACCATCATGCACGCATCCTCTCTCTCTCTCTCTCTTTACACATCTCCAGTGCTCAGCAAACATGTCATGTTTGTCTCCCATATATTTACTTTACTTTCTGGCTTCGCCCTTTCGAACCTATTCCTTCCACGCTTCCGAGCTCCTTTTAATTGTTATTAATTGCGCCGGCTGCTTGTTTAATTGCGGATCCCGCGAAATTGGAATGCGACAGCTGACGCCGAATTCGCCTTTCGAGAGGTCCCAGGGATCGGTTACAATGGGGGAATTATCCGCATCCTGTTTCTTCTTATTTCGTGCACGATGCTAGAGGATCGCCCGTACTGTTTTGCAATTTCACGGCCAGGTGACCGCCGGCTCCGGCCTCGGACAACAATTGGGGACAACCCGAGGGATCAATGGGACCGGAGGGGACAGATACAATACCAAATACAATGCGAGTGGAAAGAAAGAACAGAGAGACAGAAAAAAAAAACCTGAACCAAAATAGTTGGATGTACGAGCTATCTCTAGTTGTCTAACAAGCTCTGTCACATACGTTTAAAATTTCAATTTCAAATCGTCTTCTTTCACAAAGGAATTGTAATCCTACTGCACTTTTTTTTGTGAAAAAGGGAACATAATTGTATACCGCCCTTTGTACTAAATGTAAATGTTTAATGTCAATCAAAAAAATACGCAAAGTAACAAGCTTTGTCACATACGATTATAATATCAGTTTCATCTTCTTAATTTGATCATGACGTATTATTTAATAGTAATTTTTGATGTATAGGACATTTGTATTGAGATTTTTCATTAATTTTTCAATAATCTTATAAGAAAGTATGTTTTAATAATTGAAAAATGTAATTACCTGTGGTAAAATATCCGCTACGCCCATAATGGATGGGGCATGTTTCTGGTGTCCCTGGGAAGGCTGGGCGGGTGCTGAAGAAAGGGCGGCAGTTTTCCTGGTGGAGGAGGCGGCGGTAGAACTGGACTCCGCGCCCTGTCCATTCCGAGATGGTGGGTGGTTGAAGCGTAGATGTTAACCGAGGATCTCTGATGAAGACAAGGCCTCTTCACATCGGGCATAGCGAATTGTAACTTCTGCCAGAACTGACGATCACCCCACTCGATTACGGTATTGGTTTTGAGGTAAAGCCTTAGATCAGGATCCAAATCGCGTTGCGGTAGCTCTCCGGTGACGACGAAGATCAACCTCCGCCTGCGATCTTTGAGCACCTCGTGCAGCGCCGATTTAAACTCGAAACGGCACCACTCGTTGTGCAGGAAGTTCTTGGAAAGCACGATGATGGTGCGACGCGAAGACTCGACGGCCTCGATGATGGTATCCGCGACGTAGGCGGATACATTGAAATCTCGATAGTGCAGGCAAAGGCGGTAGCCTTGTTCGGAGCCCTCTAGGCCGGGTGTGAGCACCTGACTCACGAACGCCTCGTCTTTCACGCTGTAACTGATATAGGCGTCGAAGAGACGATCCTTGTCTTGCTGTTCCTCGAAGGCGGTGGTCTTGTAGCACATCCTCAATCCGCAGCGCGAATAAATCCAAACTCTTAACTCGCGACGGTAATAGAATCCGCCGCAGACGATGACGACGCTCACCAGGAAAAGGCACATGGTGACGAGCAGCAAGGGCAGATAATCATTCATCACTTGACTCTCGACTACCGCACGCGTATTACTCGTGTAGGCGGCGCAGGAAGTCGCATTGAAATCAGCTAAATGCGGCCCAAGGGCTTTGGTGATGTTGCTATACATGCACACGATCTTCCCAGCGTCCACGACTTTCCCATAATTGACCTGCAACCACGACCTGTACTTCTGCACGTACTCGCACTCACAGGACCACTGGTTCTCTCCTAGCCCTATCTCCACCAAATACGGATTCAGAGTAAACTGCCAAACCGCAAAGTAACTCAACCGATTCCCATCCAACCTGAGCACTTCCAAATGCTTCAGCTCGATAAACGTCCTGTTGTCGATGTAATGTATGAGGTTACCTTGCAAGTACAACTCTCTCAAGTTCTCTAGCGTAGCTAGTTCAAATCCGAGCAACTCCTTGATCCGATTATTCTCCAAATGCAGCATAATAAGTCTCCGCAAACCGCTGAATGTGTGGTTGTAAATTGCAGCTATATTCGAGCTATTAGCATACAACACCTTCAAATTCTTGCGGCCTATAAAGGAATGACTAGATAACTCTCCAAAGTTATTTCCATCCAAATACACTTCAGTCGCATCCATCGGGATTCTACTCGGCATCTCGGTGTATCCAACGCCGGAGCATTCAACTACATTTGCGGACCAAGATTGATCATGGTAGCAAGTGCAATTCGTCGGACAAGTCATCTCGCAATCACAAGCATCGAAATCGCAGCAGTGGCACACGGCGAAACAATGCGTTTTATAGGTACACAGAAACTGATTGGATTCGGCTTCCACTAGAGGCAAGTAATTGGTATCTCTATTATACAACAACTTGCAGTAGATGCTCTCCAAATCCATGACGCGCGGATGCTGCCGCAGATGGTCCAATTTGTTAATCCTCTGCAGCCACTCCATCTTGCAATCGCACTGAAACGGATTCCCACCAATATAAAACTCGGGTAGAGGCTTCTCCGGATCCACGGGAGTCAAACGCAGCGCGTTCAAATCCATGCTCACAATTTGATTCGCGTATAAATCCACTCGAGTCAAATTAGTCTTCTTGAGGAAAGTATGCGGCTCCACCAAAGAAATCAAATTATCGTTGAGGAACACCAATTCCAAACTGCTCGGAACCGCGGGCGAATTAATCTTAGTCAATTTATTAAAACTAGCATCCAACGTCTGCAGATGCAGCTCCAAATCTAAATTATAATGATTGCTCAATTCCTTCACGTTGTTCTTATGCATATCCAACCATTGCAATCCTCTCGGTATCATCGAATAATCGAACCATTCCAAGTTGTTATCGGACACGTTCAACCACAAAAGGCTCGGAATATCGGCGAACAGACCGTTCATATCGGTCATCTGATTCGCGTCCAATCTGACCGCCTGCAAATTCGGACTGTAAGCGAACGCTCCGTGCTCGATCCTCTGCACTTTGTTCCTCGCCAAATTCAATATCTGCAGCGCCGGGAGATCGGTAAAAACGCGTTTGCTAATGTTCTGAATGCGATTACCAATCAACCTTAATCCGTAGAGATTGCTCATACCGCGGAACCCCGGTTCCTCGAGCGACGTGATCACGTTCTCTCCCAAATCCACAGTGCGTAAGAGACGCATGTCTTTCAAAGCTAACGGCACGGCGCTCAACACGTTTCCGTTTAAATTCAGGTCCTGCAGCGAAGAACAGTTCCTGAACGCCTCAGGATGGACGCCCTCGAGAAGATTATTATCGAGCGCCAGCAGCGAGAGAACGTACAAGCCGTTCAGGGAGTAAGCGTCCAAATACGTGATTTTGTTGAAGGATATGATGAGCGTGTGCAGATTGTTCATCGGGGCGAACGTGTCCGCTGGTATAGTCTCTAAGGCGTTATGCTCCAAGTTCAGAATTTGCAGGGTGTACAAGTCTTGGAAGAAAGTCGGATCCAGCTTTTCGATGCGATTGTACGACAGGTTCAGCAGCACGAGTCTTATCAAACCGGAGAAAGTACTTCCCGTGATGAAATTACCTGCAACAACCACATCAATATGATCAACCTACTTATAATAATTAACTTTCATTATTTAATTACAAGATAAAAAGTTACAAAAATAACTACTAATTAATCACCAATATTAATATTTTTTAGTATAAAATCTTTAATTTTATAAATTAAACTGCTTTGAAAATACTTATTTTTAGAATTTCTCATAAAATTATATCGACTAAAAGTATCCAATTTTATATCTGCACTAGCTTACATAAAAAAAACTTGTTTACATTTACTATTTCCAAAACACTTCTATTTCTCATCGTAATATTACTTTCATTTTATAGATGAGTTAAATTTAAACTAGTTAGAAAATTCTTAGTTTTCTCCTCTTAAACTCACTTTAAAGTTATTCATCAAACACAAAAATCTTTGATAATAAAAGTAACAAATTGTTCTAAGCGATTTTTAATTGCCAAAGAGTAATTTCTAATTTCGCCAAACAAAGACGTTTAACAAAATGCAATTAAGTTCTTTTTGTTAAAACAATTTATTTCATTCGGCATTTTCGTGACTCATATCACTTCCTTTTGTTACAAACTGTAAAAAATAATTTCATTCTACGAAATCACGTAGTGCATGAAACGAAATTATGTATCTGCTGACAGAAATATACGTGTTTGAAATGATATTATAATTTTTTAAATACAACCGAAACTACTCCAAATAAAATTGGACCACACAAGCAAATTACATCAAGTGGTTCAAATTAGTTTAAGTAGAAAAAATACAAAGTAAATGAAATATTGATTGAATTATTATAAAACGTTTATATTTGACTTAAATGCAATGCAAAGGATATCAAACAAAGGGAAATAATAATATATATATTTTGACTTTGATTTATGTTTTCTTTTCGGAACGACGTGCTTCTTATAAATGATCTTTGTTTGATACTCGAAGAAGTTTTGCTACTAATGCGATAACTTTATGTTTCTTATAATATTTCGAACATTTGACAGCTCATGAAAGTTAAGCAATCTGCCTAAAAGATATAACTTGGATGAGTTTAACACAATAACATTTTTATTGAAAAAAAATAATATTTTTGTACGAAAATAACAAATTCTAACATCAAATACGAAAATTCATGAAAATTCAATTATTAATATTATTGTAAGTATTTCATAAATTTTCAACTTGAAAAATAATTTTTCAAAACTCTTGCACATTTCATTTATTTCGTATGTTTGGAAACTAGGACTCCGCAAATTGGATGCATATTTTTCCGCTATTTCTTCGGTTTTTATGGGATTCCTACATGCACGTGTGCTTGACACTTCTGGTGTTTTCTATGGATGCTATAGACGTGCAAGGTTTTATTATAAAATCCCGCGGCCCAGTTCACGGCGAAAAAAATATGACCTACAAGTTATTTAAAGATCACCTCGTTTTCCATTAACTTATTATCCTCATAAATCTTAAATTTCATAACACAAACAATGATGTTCACACAAATAAATTTAATTGTTCGGACAAATGAGCTAAGAATAAAGTTATATAATTGCTAGAAAATTTTGCAATTTATATCGAGGTGAGAACATGAAATCAAGTCGAACAAAGTCTTAGTTTCGTACAATTTGTAGGTCTGATTGTAGTTGCAGTCCGATGTTTATTGAGTCACATAACAAACTTATAAACATTGTATGGTTCGATCGTAAATATTGTGGTCGATAAGCTCCAAAAGGAAGCAGAAATGGAGTCGTAAAAGAAAACATGAATAAAGATCGTATGTGTTGTAGTTTGTGATACAAGATACATATTTATTTTTTGTGGTTGATTGATGTGTTTTATTTTAGAAGTGATGTTTCTTGTGACTTTTAATTTGGTTATTTGCAAGTGATGTAAGGTTTTGTAAAGTAATAATAAAATTGGTAAATTTTTGTTATACTACAATGATTTTACGTATTTGATGTTTTTAGCTTTTGATGGAGTGTGTTTTAAACTCTACGTACCTTTGAGGTAGTTTCGTGAAAGGTCGAGGGCCAAGAGTTGATCCAGTTTAGAGAAGAGGCCCGGGGCGAGCATGCTGATCGAATTGTTCTGCAGATAGATCTCCTTTATAGAGGCAGCGGCGTCTTTGAAGAGTTCTGAAGGGAGAGCGACGACTTTGTTGTTAGACAGGTCGAAGATCTGCAAAGCTTTGAGACCGTCTAAAGCGCGATCGGTGACGAGTGAAATTTCGTTGTTGTGCAAATAAAGTTCTCGAAGACGTCTCAGAACTCCAAAACCGTTCGCTGGGATCAAAACGAAATGGTTGTGAGACGCATCCAGAACCTGGACATCCAAACTGCACGGATGAGCCAGAGTTCGGGATTCGTGTCGGAGATGGTCCTCATCCACGGTGCTTATTAAAGGTTGAGGTTGACTCGGCGACTTCTCGCGGAAACCTAAATCGTTTACGTCCTGAAGCCTATTTTCGCTAACGTTCAGTACGACTAGATTCATGAGAGGGCAAAAGATGTTCTCCGGGAACGACCAAATGTTGTTGCAACTCACGTCGAGGCGTTCGAGCTGTCTAACAGGAACGAAGCTTTCCGGAGCAAAATCTAAGCTCATCTCAGGCCATTCGGTGTTGTGAGTTTTGATCGTGAGATTCCTCAAATCGCGAAGACCCAGAAGGGTGTGAGCGGGCCACCTTCCCAATTTGCAGTGCTCCAACTCCAATTCTCTAAGCTTGTTCAGATGGACGAAGCTGCGATCGTCCAGACTACTGCGGGACATTATAACATCGCTACATTCGATGCGAAGGGACGTCGTGTGCTCCGAAGGGATAACGCTGAAATTGGTCGTATCGAATTCGCTGTTGATCGTCCTCAATTTGCACGTGAGGGCAACCTCGTCTTGTCCTCCGACGGCTGCCGGCTCCCTGACCCACCACTGGCAATCATCCGGAGCTTCGTACCTCAGCACCGGAGGCCCTTCCGTCACTTCTCTGACATTAACCACTCCACCACTCGCGAACTGCGACAAACCGCAACAAACCAGGAACACTTCCAAAAACATCGCGATCAAGAGATTTCATCCGCGCGCGCGATCTTCAAATTGAACTATGGGATTGCCACTTCTCTAAAATCTGCAATCGAACCCTATGTAGCTGATACCATGATCTGCTTCTTAGGGTCAATAGAAAAAATAAAACACGAACATCCACTGCAGACTTTAGAATTATTTTATTTTTGGCAAACGCAAGTTGTATCTAACGAATCGCGCGTGTCTCTTGCTTCTTCTTCACACGATAGACCAACAACCACCACCAACGGATGGCGGCAGCAAACTGAGGATGCGACGGCGATGGTTCTGCCATGGAGAGCGGCAGCGCGACGTGCCGAGCGTCGCCGTCGTCGGAAAGGCCGAAACCTCCCGAATTCGGTTACACGAACGGCCCTAAACCGATCTCCCTTTTTGGCCCTACCGCCGCCCTTAAAGATGCTCAATCTACCGAAGCAATGAATTGATGCACACACACACACACTCATACACACCACCCGAGCACGGAAAAATTTCTAATCCAATTACCATTCGTCGGGGAACAGCGGGATCAGGAGAGTAGTCGCGGCTCGCTCTTCGTAGTCGTCCTTTGTGTATCGAGGATTACGATTACACGCCTCGCTACGAGACCAATCTGTTGCGTGATTCCAAATTGGTAGACGAGAACTACCAATTTTTTTCTTCTTCTTCTTCATTCCCGACTTCCTCAATTATAAAACACGTCTTCTTCCGTCTCACAACTACAAATTCCTTCAACATCCACATCGGCGGATTGCATATTATCCCATGCCATCAATTGATCCATCGGCGCCTCATACATATTTTAATCCCACTGCATTTTAAACGCATCCCGTTTATACAGAATCTCCTATTTCGGAAATCCTACACCAATCAAATACAAACATCTGGAACTTCAAACTGTTTGTCACTTGTTCTTAATTAGTACATCATTATTATGTTTCAAATTTAATAGTTTTTAAAAATTTATATTAATCTGACCTTACAATATTGTTAATTATCTCAAGTCTTCAGCAAAACTTCTTCATGTTTTACTATATTCATTTTGAATATATTTTATAAACTTGAACTGTCATTAATGTTCTATTTAGTTCCCTTAGTAACAATACATCATTTGTTAAATTACTCTTTTATTACATCAATCATAATATTATATATTTATATCGTGACATCATTCATCAAATTGACGGAAATCACTTTATCGTATACATTTTATTTATAAGTGACAAACTTATATAAAACACTTATGTTTTAAGTCAATATTTTCAAACAAAATTAACATCACATAAGATGCATTTGATTAGACTAATATCTTGCATTGAATTTCACTAAAAACAAATTATTTTTTGTTGCAAATAAATATTTCATATTTAATATTATTTTGATACTAGAGGGAAAACATTATTACAAGTTCATTGCTTGACCTTTAAGTAGATAACTTCGCATAACATTTTAACTGTAGTTTACATATAAATCTATCTATGCTTCAATTAAATTTTAACTAATGTGTATTAAATCTGAAAAACGGATCTTTTTCAGGAAATTATTATTCTGAAAAGTAACAATATTTAAATTTAATAATTTCTTGCCGATTTATTAAGATCTTTGATACTAAACATAAATTATTGAAAAAATAAATATATACAATCTATTGTTTTTGATTAATTAACACACATTGATATAAACTCAAAATAAAGACAAAATATGACTAATCAAAATGGTAACGCTTCTTTTATGACAATTTGTATGACAATAATAATATTTATTGCAACATCTATATAGAATACAAAAAAAAAATATATATAAGGACAATTATTAATAATTTTTGTTATTGATTCTATAAAACTTTGTTCTGCCAATATCATGAACTATTTGAAACCGGACTAATCGAGGAACGAAACAAAATAAAAACTGTCTTCATTCTATGTAAATACGTCAATAGTTTGCATAATGGCGTTAATTTATTCTGGCAGAATCTCGAACTCTTTAAAACCGGACTAATCGAGAATTCAGAAAAAATGCGAGGTATTAATGTAAATATATAATAAATATTAATAATTATAATAGATTCTATGTAAATACATCAATAGTTTGCATAATGCAGTAAATTTGTTCTGCCAATATCTCGAACTCTTTAAAACCGGACTAATCGAGGAAGCAAAAAAATTTTGTTGATTTGAAATTTTGAAATCGGACTGATCGAAGCCGTACTATGCGAGGTATTAATGTAATTATATAATAAATACCAGTAATTAAAGTAGATTATAATTGATATTCAAATAAATTTATTGAAAAAGAAATAGCAAAAAATTAAATTTGAAAAAATATTGTAAAAAATAAAAATGTATTTAATTACGTAAATTTTTATTTTTTCACTCATATTAATGAAGTTGGATATGAAATATTATAACCGTATTTTTTTTGCTTTCCTTTTAAACTTTTCGCTGATTACCGACGAGGTTTTTTTCTCTTTCTCTGCCCTTGAGCGTTATTAAATTTGAAATTAATCCAAACCGCGTTCGCAAAGAACTTAAAAACAAATCAAGTGCGTAGGCACGCAAATGAATCGGTCCACTGTATTAACAGACACGTTAATCAGATATAAAGTAATTAAGAAACAATTTACTTCGAAGTCTAAGAAAAAAAAAATATGATTATAATGAATATGGCGAATTAAAAAATAATATTTCCACGCGCAGATGTTGTTCGCTCCAAGCAATTAATAATGTATTTAAATAAAATTAATTGCTACCTTGGAACGGAGAACAGTCAGAGATGGAATAATAAATGCATTGTGTTTTATTTACATGAATATCTTAATTTAAAATTATATACGAAGATGTGAATATTTTTTTTGTTTCGTCTCTATACTTTATTAAGTCTATAAAGAAATATAACTGGTTCTTGAGAATGTATGTTTCAATTGCAAAAATATATATAAAATTTAAAATATTAAACAAGTTTCTCCAGTTATTTGCTTGAGTTTTTCCTAGGTTTTCAATTATAAATTGTAATTATTATTATGTAAATATTAGTTCATAAATAATACGAAAAAATCCTGTAGTTAATTATCCCTTATATTCATCTAGATTTGCAAAAATTAATATTTGTGAAATAATTCCATCACAAAGTAATAAATTTTGTGCGAGTAAACATTTAATGGTAAAATAGAGAAACCGGGAGGAGTTGCTCTCAATTCATAACTGAGTACCTTATGTATGTAAATTATAGATCAATTCAACAATTCTACGCTCGAATGTTTATTGTTAGAAAGCAAACAAATTTTACAACTAAATATGGTGCATTGAAAAAGTCAAGCCAAAACCGCTAAAATGTTCCGGACTTTAATACTGTCGGGATTTCGACATAGACAACTAGGAATATTGGTGAAATAATTGATGTAGACAAATATTTATATATTGTTTAATTTTTAAGTAAAATTAAATTAGTAACGCTTCTTTTATGACACTTTATATTATGTACTAATGATGTTGAATTAATTTATTCTAATTAATATAATATTGATACAAGCGTCTTTTAATGGTATTTAAGATCGTAAAGTAATGAAATCTTAACAAATGGATGCAATATAACCATTATTTCTTCTAGAATTGTCAAGTCTTCAGACATAGCGGTAATTTGTCGGATGCTTCATAAACTGCAGTGCTAAAAGGTTTTAAAGCTGTGTAGCAATTAAAGACCCATAACAGAATAATATCCCACATAAAGACGGTCCTGTCTAGCCAGGAGGTCTGAACTTGTCTACCGAAATAAGGAGCTAAAATTTCCAAATCGCCGCCGGTTTTATTTGCACACCATAAAAGTAACTAAATCTTGTATTTATATACGTTTTCATTTTTTTACTTACTACGTAATACTTTACCAGTAACTTGTAAATGTATTTGGTAATTTATAAAAAGTATAAATCTTGTCTGGAAGAAGATTAATTTCTGTGTAAATCATTTCTGTATTTCATTAACATATGCGAGTTTTTTTTATTTATATTTAGGTATAAACATACAAAGGTAACGTATAAAGGTACTAAATTGTGCATGTAGCATAAAAATATAAATACTTTTACTTGTCCAATTATTTTTAGCAAGTACAAGTATTTGTAAAGTACAAATACAGCATTGCTTCGTATAGTGCAGATACTCCCTTCCACCAATACCCCGGACTGTTTGAAACCGGGCTAATCGAGGTACTAAATAAACCGCACAAATGTACACAAAACGGATCATCCTATAATATTGAAGTAGTGTAAAGTACAAATACAGCATTACCTCCTATAGTCCGGATACTCCCTTCCACCAATACTCCGGACTGTTTGAAACCGGATTAATCGAGGAACTAAATAAACCGCACAAATTGAAACAAAACTGATCATTTATATACAAAAAATATTAATTCTATGCAGTGTTTTTTAGAATATATTTTCGTTTTAATCACTTAATTTTGTATTAAATTTTCAATCCGGACTGTAGTGAATCCGTACAATGCAAGGTATTTGTTTATATTTTTGGATATTGATGTAAATAATAAATACTTGTAAGTTTAACAATCGCAAGTAAAATTGTAAACGTATTTCATATTAACGAGTGACATACTTGGCAAGTACAAAGTAATGAATTCACTTTCCTAGTATTAAAATATTTTCCTTAATAGTTAAAAAGTGGAGGAATTTTATTTATGTTATAAAAGAAGATATTCACTAAATTTTGTACAAATACTTTTACTTGTCCAATTCTATTTTGCAAATACAAGTATTTTTATTTCTCCTCTAATATTGATGTAGTGTAAAGTACAAATACAGCATTACATCGCATACTGCGGATACTCCGGATTGTTTGAAACCGGACTAATCGAGGAACTAAATAAACCAGCCAAATTTAAACAAAACTGATCATTTATGTACAAAATAATAATAATTGTAAGTAGTATTTTTTTTTAGAATATATTTTACTTTTATATTTAAACCGGACTATAGTAAATTCGCACTATATACCTCGTATAGTGCGAATTTACTATTGTTGTTTATATTTTCAGATAATGATATAAATAATAAATACTTGTAAATTTAACATTCGCAAGTAAAATTTTAAACGTATTTCATTCATAATAACAAGTGATATACTTGACAATTTACTATACTTGTTTTAAAATATTTTTCTTAATACTTGAATTAATATGAATATAACATGAAAGAATCAATTGGAATAATATCCCTTATTTTTTCAAAATTTAAATTTGAAATTATCTATTATTTTTATGTTATATAAGAATTGCAAATAATCCCCCAAGTAATTGTTTCAATCGGAAGCGCTGTTTGTTCGATTGATTTCGTTCAAACAAGGAACTGCATTTCCTGCTCTCGATGCGGAATTTTCAATGCTTTTATTATATTTCTTATCAAAATACCATTCCTTCCGAGTTCGGATGAGAGAAGCAATTCTCCTTCGGCAACTCCTCTACTTCTCTGGAATTGTTCGTTTATTGAAAACAGTTATACAAAGCATTAAGATTAGTTCAATGTTTGCTTACAACTTCTTACATAGTTATCTCATTTAGTTAAACGAAATGAAATTGAGCAATTGCTTTCCCATTATCTAATTACTTCATTAATTATATCATATATTTACATTTCTTATAGACTAACGAAATGTTCAAAACAAATTTGCAAGATACAAATTTTGAAAATAATATATTATTGTCTAAAATTGTAAAAAGTTAATGGAGAAATTTGGATTTTATTATATTATAATTAAAATATCTAGTTTTCTTTGATGAAAAACGCACATTTTTAGCAATTTCATGTAATAATTTTTATAATATTTTAGTTCATATATAATTGCAAATATTTATTATATAATTTACAAAAAGAAATACGTAATTATTTTCTTTCATTTCTAAGTTATTTCAAACGAAATTAGAAACGTTTCTTTTATGACAATGTTGTTTCTTAAATAATTTATTTGTATAATTTGTTAATAAATATTTATCACAAAAATGCTTGGTTATATGAGTAATATAAGTATTTTTGACCTAAATATTTCATAACCCACAGACAAATAAAGAATATTAGCATATAAGTGCGTTTAATATAAGATATGAATATTACATAAACATTTCTACAGCAAAATGAAAATATATGTTTATTTTTTCATTAATTTACAAATTTTATTTACACTAATTTATATCTAATTATTTAGATTAAATACTTAGAAAAAATAACTTTCAGTTAAATAATTAATAAATAAATAACATTTTTTATTTAGTAATACTTATTAACATTTACAGAAAAATATTTAAGCTCATGTGGAATTAGAATAAAATTATTTGAAATAAAAGTTTACTCTTTACATATTTCTCCAATTAGTATGAAACTGGTTCTTTTTAATTAGTAATATTATAAATTACATTGGCCAATTATATTTTGTCTATTGCCAGTATACGGAATTGTCTGAAACCGGACTATAGTGGATTGATCAAAACCGCACTATGTGAGGTATTGTTTATATGTGTCCTATTAGAGAGAAGTTTTTGATAAATACTAATAAAAATTTGTAAACTAAATATTAAAGAAATACCTCACATAGTGCGGTTTCGCCAATATCTCGAATTGTTTGAAACCGGACAAATCGAGGAATTAAATTTACAAAAAAAATAACCACAAAATAAAGACCTGACATTATAAGGAAGAAAAAAATAACAATTAATTATGTTAACAAAAAAAAAATGTGTACAAAATATACTTTGTTTTGAAATTTTAAAACCGGACTATAGTGGATTGATCAAAACCACACTATGCGAGGTATTGTTTATGTATGTCCTATTAGAGAAAAGTTTTTGATAGACACCAATAGAAATTTGTTAACTAAATATTACAGCAATACCTCACATAGTGCGGTTTGGCCAATATCCCAAATTGTTTGAAACGAGACAAATCAAGGAATTAACTTTACATAAAAATAAACCACAATATAGAGACCTGACGTTACAAAGAAGAAAAAAAGTACAATTAATATGTTAACAAAAAAATTGTGTACAAATTTATTGGATTAACTTTGCTCAATTAAAATATACTATGTTTTGAAATTGTGAAACCGGATTATAGTGGATTGATCAAAACCGCACTATAGGAGGTATAGTGTATTGTGTGTCCCATTAGAAAGAAGTTTCTGATAGATACTAATAGAAATTTGTTAACATTGTGCGGTTTGGCCAATATCCCGAATTTGTTTGAAACGGAACAAATCGAGGAATTAAATTTGCACAAAAATAAACCACAAAATAGAGACCTGACGTTATAAATTTATTATAATATACTTTGTTTTGAAATTTTGAAACCTGACTAGAGTGGAGTGATAGAAATCGCACTATTCGAGGTATTTATGTAATTGTTTAAATGTGTCTTATTAGAGAGAAGTTTTTGCTTACCTCTAAATATCTAAACTTGAATGAAATACTAATAAATATTGTAATAATAGTAAATTTCACATTGCTTAAAAAGACACACCTAAAACGAGATTACGATCATCGATGAATTCAATCGGATTATCCGGATTTAAATTTTTGTAAATATCCGAGACAAACAATACCATCAGAGATCAAATTACTAATTGAATCCGTAGGTCTTAACGCCTATACGAAAGTGGATTACAATCTCTGTTCTGTACACAATCTTTCCATTCAATGTTTAGCATATTTTTCCAACGCTGCGAACGGATCCCCGGTAATTCTCACCTGGATTTAGTTTCAGTGGAGCGCAGGTATTTCAGGATAATTTCCATCCCCCAGTTTGTTGTTTGTGCATAGGAAATCGCAGCTCTCGATAAAAATCTCCTCTTCTCAACGTGCACAAATTTTGTTTTGTGTTCGTTAGTCTGCATAGAATGGGGGGATTTGCGTTTAAAAAAAATATAGAATAAAATAAAATGCATAGAAGTGAAGGGTTTTTGCGATTGAAAGCTCGCCCTTTTCGGGTGATAGAAGTACAGAGAGAGCGAGTGTCACTCAAAAGTTCTTTCTACCTGCTGCGAAAATGCTTCTTTTTTTTGGACAATGCATCCCACGATGATGCTAATCGGAGAGATTTCGAAATGATTTCGCACTCGGAGATGCAGAAATATTGTCCACAAAGAATTCAGAAGCAAAGAATTTGAAACGACTAGTGCATTTGCGTTTTTTCTTCTTCGTTTTCTTAATACGTTTGGAAAGTGGGAAAGGAGCGGAACGATCGCATCGGATTGTATTTACTTTAATCACATTTCAATTTCCTGCAATGTCAGCATGTCCTCTCCTCAAAAGGGCATTAACTTCGTCCCCGCTCGATCCAAACCAAAGGGTCAAAACCCTTTTTTTTATTATCTCTCTCTTTATTTTATGTTTATTTACAATCTCGCCCTAAGAGGACTTCAAAGTAAATGAAGTAGCGACCCTTTCACAAAAGACAGAAAATATTTCATTAAAATTAATCTTTTATAAATTAATTAAATAAATATAATCAACTATGAAGATGTTTTACAATTCTTACAAATTCACCATTATTCTCACTTTCCAAGCCTAAACTTTACTTGTAATTAAAAGTCATTATATAACATAATTTCAATTTTGTGTTCTATTATTTTTGCAATATTTTGTCCCATTTTGTTTTACTTTAAATTGTTCTTATTACAATGATTATACAATATATTTATATAAAAACAAATTTTATCATTTATTACCAAAAAATGTGTATGATTTTAATACAATGTTTAATGTAGTTTCCAAAGATTAATAAGATTTATTTAAATTTATTACGTATTTTTTCTATAGAATTAATAATTTCTATAAACTATACTTTTCATCATTAAATATTGTAATATCAAAGTCATTTCTACAATTTACATGTTGTATATAATATTATATAATAATATAAGTCTATATAAAAGTATGTTTTGTATGTGTCGTTTTTGTAATTTTATTAATATTAATTCTTTTGTAAATTTTGATTTATCTATTAATTCACTAAAGTCCCCAATTAATTTATTTATTTTTTACTCTCTCTCTCTCTCTCTATGTGCTTTATTTTAGTATTTTATTTATATCAAATGTTAAAACTGCCGCAGTATATTTTACAATGCGGAATATAAATTAAAACAGTCAGTTTTGTATTTATGTACACGTTTTTGTTGTAACAATATTTAGTACTTTGTAATTAAACTATGCAAATACCAGGCCAGTCGGTGCACACTGCGCGAAACATCAATATTTGTCAAAGATAATGGGAAATGGAAATAATTATAGAACGAAATAAAATAACAACAACAAAAAAAAGAACAACGAATTAAATAACATATAACGTTGATTATTTCCATCCTACAATGTTCATTAATTAGCGGTTACAACTTTTACTAGAAATACAATGATTTTGTAATAAATAAATCAAATATACAATCGTACCTTGATTAACGTTTTTTTTCCACAAAGCTTCGTTTTTTGAAGTAAAAAAATACTATGATTGATCTTTAGTAAAGACATTGTAAAGCTGTCTTTTTTGAACACAAACAAGTTTTATTAAATAAACTTACCTACAAAGACAGAAATCACATTTAAAAAGCTGATTATTTGCCTGTTTTTCTCTTTTATTAAACAATTTTCTTAAAAAATTAGAACTAGAACTGCAATTATTTTGTAATATAAATCATAAGTGAAAAACGTACCTCGATTAACGTCTTTTTTCACAAAATTACCTCGTTAAGCAAAACTTTGTTTTCAGAGGTAAAAAATGCTATGATTGATCTTTAGTAAAGAAATTGAAAAGCTTCTTTTTTTCGGACAAAGAAACATTTTATTAAATAAAGAGTCAAGTTAAGTACAAATTGAAATTACTGATTATTTGGTTGTTTTTCTCTTTCATTAATTGATTTTCTATATGAAGTTATTGTATTTGACACCGATGGCTTAACAAATTAGAACTAGAACTACAATGATTTTGTCATATAAATCTAAGGGAAATATGTTTATCAAATACAATTATACCTCGATTTATGCATTTTTTTCACAAAATTACGTCCTTAAGCAAAGATTCGTATCCAGAAGTTAAAAATACTATACTCGATCTTAAGTTCAGAAATTGACAAACTGTTTTTCGAACAAAGAAAAGTTTTATTAAATAAACAGTCAACTTACGTACAAAGTAAAATCACTGATTATTTGCTTGTTTCTTTTTTCTTTCATTAAATAATTTTCTAAACGGATTTATTGTATTTAACACTGATGGCCTAACAAATTAACTTGTTGCTAAATCATGATCATTTTCATTAACAAAACTTAAAATGTTTTCAAGCTCATTTAATTTTTTCGGTATGAACTTCTTTAATTTCGTATTTATTTTCATTGCTAACAAAATTTTCTAAATCTTCCACTGACAAGAAAACATCATCTTTCACATTTAATAAATTATTAACATACTTTTCATCAACATTTTCAAAAACTATCTTCATTTAGAATTTATTTAAAGTTGTTTTCTTCTAGTAAAACTTGTGGAAATATTTTCTTTGAAATTGAAGACTTAGTTTTACCAAAGTTTCGTTATCAAAGGTAACGTTTATCGAGGTATACCTATATATTAAAAAAAAAGAAAAAATGGAATTGAATTTAAGTATTTAGTACAAAAATATTAATAATTGTATTGATAATGAAAATACTCAAGAATCATCATATTTTTCAATTGTTATAAGAGTTCAAATTTGAATTGGATTTCTATTATAAATATACTATAACTCATTTTATTGAACAATCAGAAGTTTTCATTAGAACTTATCTTAAAGTATTATAAACACATAACAGTTGTATCAATTTTAGACCATTTGTAGTAAACATAAAAGGAATATTAACGTATTACACTGTACATATACACACAACATTTTTTTTCACCGGGATTGAGCCGTCAAAGTTTACATACGAATTTGGATGGCGTGCAGAATGCAATTTTGCCTGCAAAAATTTTTACACGTCCTATTTTTTATTTATTTATACATTTTTGGTTGTTGTTGTTTGTTTTTTTGCTTCATTTTTTATCCCTGTTTGTTCCGAAGCGTTTATGGTGACAGTACACAATAATAATGAAAAATGTCGGGCGCAGAGGAAGTTTACGCTGCGGCGAGCTATTTAAATTGAACAAATTCCTTGCATTCCCTTTTCGGCCCGAAGGACAAATAATATTTGCGAGATACAGAAATTGCAGGGGCGGCGACGCGACACAAGAAAACGAAAGAAAGAAAAAATAAAGCGAAATCATTGATCCGCAATTATTAAATTACACCTTCGTTTCAGCGTTTCCTCTTTTCTCTCAGTATTTTTTTCGTCCTTTTCATCTTCTTCTCCTTGATTATTCTTATTTGTTTCCTTCTTTCTCTTTATTTTCAGTCGGAGGAGTTTTTTCTATCAATTTGCTTAATTGATGACTTCCAAATGATGCGAAGCTTGAGAATCAATCATCATCATCAAACGTATTGTATCTTAGGTTTTGTTTGTATTTTTTTTTTCGTTTCCGTTTCGCTGCTGCAGATACATCTTTGACTTTCATCCGTGATCGATTTCCGATGTCCTCGTTAGGAGAGGCTTCGAGCTCGGGCTTTAATTAAAAATGGATACAGAAACTGCTGGAAATGCAGCTAGAACCAATCTCGAATCTGGATGCAAGAAATTTTATGATTCCGAAGTTGTGAATTTAATTTAGTACAGTACAGTTTGTTACATCTACAAAATAGTCGTCTCAACTGTGAGCGAAGCTATAATAGTTAGTTTGTACTAGTCCATATTAATTTATTGATAAAAAAATAGTGAAATTTATATATTAATCATTTGATAGTTAAGCAACAAATGACATGTATAATAGTTGAATGGGTGAGATTTATTAACCTGTTTTTGAAATGTATGACACCTGGGTGATCTTTATTAATCTCGGATTTATTAAGATCATATTCTTTTTTTTAAACTTGTGATCAAAGTTAAGAATTAATTAATGCAATAATTAGATTTAGTTATTTTCTTAGAGAAAGTAGAAAAAATCATTAATAATTTAAAAATTAAACACTAGATGGCGTCCCAAAAATTGACAGCTGTCAAATGTAAACAACTATTGGGTTTAATAGTTATATTTTTAGTTTCGTTAGAAGAAGTTTTTTATTTTGATTATTTGGGCTGAAGAAGGAAGTTTTGGTTTTATTGGAAGAAGCTGGTTACTTTAATTATTTGGGCGGAAGAAATTCGAAGAATAAGTGTTATTTTGGTTTTTTGTGCTTTGAATGAACAGACAGTGGCCAAATTGGAGAAAGTGGCCAAGTGGGAAAGAAGAAGAAGAAATGTCAACAACTAATTAATGGATATTATAATATTTTCAGAGTCAACTGTAGAAGTTCCATAGAACTTTTCAAATCTAAGTTTGATTTTTAATGTTTTTTTTATGCAATATTAATTAAATTAGTCTATGAAGTTAATTATTTATCAGAAATAAAAATTAAGTTTGAACTTGAGCACATAATAATATTAATACTAATTGCAGTGCTTGATTTAAAGTATAAGTAGTTACCAAGTTGTAAGTACTTCCTTATATAAGTTTCTAATACTTTACTCGTTACTTGTAATATAATACACGCAGACCCTTTCAAATTTGATTAAGTCTGAGGATGTCAAAGCGGATTTTAAGGGCCTACCTAACTTATTACAACCCATAAATCCTTAAGACAACCTTGAGAACTTCAGTTGATACCTTTGATCCAATTAGAACAAAAATTTGTTAGTACACTAAAAATTCGCTCTTTTCTATAATAACAAGTCAAAATTAATATTGTATTCTTTATGATTGGATTTTATAGAAATGAAGCTTTAGATACGCCAATATTTTTAAATCACTTCTAAGGCGGCACCAAAAACCCCACTTTAATTGGAAACCTTGAAAAAAAAAAACAAACTGTTAACACATTAATTCTTCGTTCTTCTCATTGTTGTTTTGAGGATGCGAAATGTCTTCTCGTGGTTTTCTTTCAGCGGTGTTAATTATTCCAGTGGAGTTATTGATGGTTTTCGGTAGTCGCACAGTGGGCGTGCAGAGTTTTAATTTGGTGCCCGGACCCGCAGAAAATACAAGAAAAAGGGAAGAAAAAAATACATATATAACAGCTACAACAAATCTTCAGCGTTTCGATTCGTAACGAGACCGGATCGGATTCCGACCGAATCCACAGCATTGTTTCGACTGTGTCGAATCCCCATTGTTAGGCTATAATTTGTTTTTTTTTTTCTCTTTTTCTTTCTTCTTCGTCATCTTCGCAGTCATCGGTGGAATCTTTATCATTCTGTCTTTTGTTGGTCTATCTAAGGAGATGAGGAGAGTGGGTGAGTATCAATGATCAGTCGAGTTTGGGAGAAATGTAAACTCACCCACTCAACGATGTTGATTTACTGAATTCACGGGCTTAAGTCCAGGTATTAATGTTGAAATGTAAACAGATATTAATTAATGTGCACTAAACCATACAAACAAATGTAGAAACAAACAAAAGTATACAAAACTGATCAAAAAAATTTTAGAAATATTTTCTTAGATTAATACAAATATCTAATTAATATAATTGTTCTTAAATGGAATGATGAAATGCAATATATTAAAATTTTTATGTATATTAAAAAATGTATAATTTAGTAATAGTTTAATTAGGGCAGAAATGAATCTAATAAATTACTTAATTCAACAGTTTCAACACCAACAAATATGATTGCTTCATTTTCGATAAATTTTAATAGTTTTTCAACATTTACGACTATTTCCCCCATTATTTATAGATAATTACCAATAATTAAAACTTAAACTAATAATAATAATGTTTATTGCATCAGTCGTACAAAAAACCATACAGAAATAAAAAGAACAAAATAAATATATATAATTTCAAAAAAGTCAACTGATATAAAGGGCTATTGACCATAAGTCTTTCTGCCCTGATAATATTATTACTTTTAATTAATTTACTACAACAAAAACAGTTTTCTTTTAAAAAAAATCAGTATTTCCCTATTGCTCTCATTATTGAAACCTTTACAAAATTATATTGATTTGTAACAGTTCTCTTATTTCTGAGTTGAAAAATGAACCCTAAAACCATAACGACTTTACACCTATACACAATGGCCTACTGAGAATTGGAGTCTTTTGTGTTTCATATACGAAACGCATGAGATAAATTTACTTTCCTTCAAAAAGTGACCTTTTTTTCCATTTATATTTTCTGACCAGTACAAGTGTTGACGTGCAAAAATTTGCTCAATTTTTCATGAAAGTGAATAGATTTTTGACAAGTCTACTAATTATTTTTAACACTTACAATACGAATACCGACAACAGCAAATATTTTATATCTATTACAAATGTATTTAGTTCATTTTTTCACCTAACTGCTAATTTAAGGTAAATGACATTTTTTTTAAATTTTTATATTCTAAATGAAAGTTTCTACTTTTTCACTAAATTTTATTTTATTTGTTGAATTTTTTGTAAAAATATTTTATGCAATAAAATCTTGTTCTAAAATCTGTTATGTATTTTTTTTATAAACTTGTCTAAGATAATTGTATAATTTCTTAGAAAATTAAAAATGTGAATATTTTTTTCTCTCAAAATGAAATTTTGTATAATTGGGTATTTATGAAAAAATATAAGTTAAACTTTATTTTTTTTTTAGATAAATAATCCGTATATATGAAAATCTTTTAGTTCATTATTATATCAATAAAGAATTCAATTTTTATCTAAAGTTTCAAATGATAAAGTTAATTTTCGTTCATCTTTCTTAATACAAATTTGTATACTTTATAATTAAAAAAAAATAGATTTAAATCATAACAACCTGATGTAAAATGTTACTATAAAAAATCTGCCTTATATATGATAATCTCTTAATTCATTATTATGTCATTACATAATACCATTTTTATCTGCAGTTTATAATAATAAAGTTTATTTTCTCACTAAAAATTGTGTATACAAATTTAAAACTTTTAGTTTCAATCTATCACACCTTACATTACACTATTTTAGATGTGCTTTTATTGATGATGATATCTCAAAAACCATATTGATGCAAATTATTTTGATATTTGCAACTGTAGTATCTTCACACTAAAAATATTTTTGTAGTTTGGATCAGTATTGTATATACGTTTTTCTTTCGGTGTTCATCTCTTTCTCGCATTTGGTTTTCCTCCGCCGCAGAAGAATAATAGAGGCAAAAGAAGATAGGTGACTGGTGTAATCGAGTGAGGTTCGAAGGAGACGCCTCGCCGAAATATCCTGGTCGTTTGTCACGATTAGCGCCTGGAGTTTTCGGGGTTGTGTGGGTTATGCTGCACGGGGGTGGTGGCAGCAACGGACTTCACAGAGGCTGGACAAGGAGGGTGAGTTTGGAGGGTGGGCAGCGGCGTGGCGGAGGCGGCAGGTGGCCGCTCCCGCGGTCAGCTCACTGCATTACTTCTCGACTCACTACCTACTACAGCATGTCTGTATCTGTGTGTATCTATCTATATATACACACGTATATGTATTTGTGTGTGGGGGTGGTGGTGAAGAGCAGAGCGGGCACTGATTTGACCCGCCAACACACACACACACCTGACAACTAATGTCGTTAACTCGCCGTTCTAATAAATCTTTTTTACACTCTCTCGAAACCCCAAACAATTCACTTTCCGAACAAACAGGTAAAGTCGTTTAATTACTCAAAGGCAATTTGCCTAAGTAATTAATTTGATACGGGTCGGATTTCTGTAAGTAAGATCTAGTTTGTTTTTCTTGTTTACAGAAGATAATCATCGTCCTTACCTTAGCAATAAATTTCCTGTAACGAGTCAAAATTTGATCCGAATCACCGAAACTTTTACTACCGCACTTTTATACGCCTATAAGTAATGTAATTAATTTGATACGGGTTGAATTTCAGTTATTAAGAGCCATTTCTTTACGTTTCTGAGTAGATAAGCATCGCTTTGGCGATAAATTTCCTGAAACTAATCTAAATTTGATCAAAATCGAACTGAAACATTTAGTACTAAAGTTTTATGCAGGTACAAGTAATGAAAAAATGAATTTGATAAGGATTAAATTTCAGCTATTATTTTTGCTTTCATAGTAAATTTTAACAACTTGGTAATAACTTTACTACTACAAATCTTAATGTAAACAAAATTTAAGTTAACTGAAATAGTTGGTGCTAAAGTTTTATAATTAACTAAGAATATAGTATTAAATAATCGAAAATACAGATATAATTTTTCACCAATTTTATACAATAAATTTCTTTAATATAATAAATTTTGACCATTTTTTTTCAGTTTTGTTTTGTTCTGTAAATAGTATAGCTAAAAAATGTTAATCTTGTAGGAAATGAAATGAAATTTTATTAAAGAAATATAAATCATGTCAAGTATAAATTAATCTATTCGAGATGCTCCAAATACTTGCCTTATACTTGTGTGCATAACTTTGCAAATATCAAGTAAGTACCATTTTACCACAAATATTTCTTTTGTTTACATTAAAACGTTAAAAAGACTGTAGATGTTGAATTATCGTATTTTTTTCTAACAAAAATACTTATTTGATAAAAAAAATCGAGACGCATCAAATTCTTGCCTTATATTCGTATACATGACTTTGCAAGTATCAAGTAACTACCGTTTTATAACAAACATTTCTTGTAATTATTTACATCAAAACGTTAAATCTAATTATCGTGACTTCTGTACATTTTTGTCTTAAAGTTTGATATAGTTTCAATTTTCTTCATAATATTAATTTTAGTTAAAAATCATATCACAAAATTTCAAATATAATTATTTTCATAATTAATTTGAAATGAGCAAAAACGTAGAAATACATATATTTATATACAAATATTAATCTAAAAATTGTTTTCTATTATTTTGTGTGTAAAAATAGATTACATCGAAACAACTTCAAGAGTATCGAGCATAGCCTGACACAAGGATATTAGTCGAGCCATTTGCCTTTTATAGGGGGCCTCGAATCAAGATTCGGATCTCTTTATTATTTATTCCTTCTACTGTATTCAGTACATTTTCTCTACTTCATAAAATCAAACAAGAAATTAATTTAAATGTATGATAAAACGTCACGATAAATTCTAATAAAAGCTAAAATTACAATCTTTCATAAATTACACAACTTTATTGATATACTTACCATGATTTACGTAAACGAAATAAAATTTACAAACGTTAAGAAATTCCATGATTATATAAATAAAATAATTTATTTTGTTTGATTCATTAACTAAGTAACATTTATATGGATAAAAGTACTTAAATATGCTTAAGATTTATATAGTTTTAGTTTAATTTATTATTTTGTAATATTGTAGATTAAATTAAAGAAATAAATAACGAAATTACAACAATTTTAAATGTTTTTTTTTTAATTTCTTGTTTCCCCGGAACAAACATAAATCCGAAAAAAAATAAAATCTATATATACTTTATTTGTTTAGTAATATCACACAAATTTGAAAATAATTGAAAGAAATATTGATATATAAAGATATAAAAAATATGTAACTTTAAATAACATAATTAATATGTATTTAACATGAATATTCTATTAAATTGTGGTGCACACGGCAGACCGCAGAATAAGGATAATAAATTAATTGTAACAAATATATTTACTCGTTTACTGCGAGCACAGCGCGAATTATATTATAATATTTATTTACACGTTTAATTACTAATAATTGCGGTTCGTGCGTTTTATTTTTCGTATCAATAACGCTAATGGGTTTCACCCGAATATTACTTTATCTGTTCAAATTTTAATGCACTCTGCGTATTTATTGATACCGTAAAACTATACGTTTAATGCTTATGTAATTTTATAGTCAGATTTTATATTGATGTAATTTTTACCATTTTTTTTTTAATTCTAATATTATAAAATATATTATATTAAGATTCATAATAGATTTTTGTATAACTCTACATAAATTGTATTAATACTTGTCCAAATATTTGGAAAGTATGAAGTTAAGAAAATTGACTCACTTTTCTTACAATGTATACAATTATTTGGTAAAAAGAATGTAAAAACTGGTAACTCGTGTAATACTATTATAATGTACTTGTACAAGTACTTGGTAAATAACAAATGTTGAAAATTACTTACACTCCTTACAAAATGCACAAAAATTTGTTAAGAAAAAAGGCAATTACGATTTGTAATTGAATCTTTTCCATTGATTATTGAATTAAAAAAAGGGCCACCCCCAATTCCTGTTAATTGAATTACCGAAAAAAAAAGCAACAACGTACCAAAACCGAAAACAAAGCAAAAACAACAAACAAAAAAATGCACGCGCTGTTTAGCAGTTTCGTGTTTGTTTGCGCACAATATTTTTAGGCCGGTTGAAATATTCGTGAAAGTTCTGTTAATTGCGAAATGTATCGATGGGGAGAGGCGGCGGCGGCATTGGCGGCCGGTGGGTCGTCTGTTTGAAACGGTGATCATTCAATTACCACTTTGCGACCTGCAAAATCAAGCGAATATCGAGTTAATTAATATCACCGGCAGCGGAAAACCGCACAAACGCAAACAAATATACCCAAACGCATGTATATATATACACACGCACACTCAAACATTTATATTAATATATACGTATACGCACAGACACAGTGAAATTCGCTTACGCATTATTCGGTGGAGGGATGCGTCAGCCAACCCCTGACGCTCGTTTTCAAGTATTTATAAACAAATTAAGTGTGCTGCGGCCTCTTTTAAAGTTTAATGCAAACACAAACGGACGGCCTCCAAACGGAAATTAATTAATTTATTATTGATGATTCGCAGCAGATTTGAGCGATGAATAAATAAGTTTTTTTTTTCATTGTTGTTGTTCCAAACGAACGAAAAATAATTGTAAATAAAAATGAAAAAATAAAATCGGAAATGATGAATGTAATTGAATTTTAACGTAACACAATGGAAAATGATTTTGTATACAGAATAATGTTTCAACTATGCGAATTATTGTTGAGGGAATGTAATAAATATTGCATGCAGAATGCACGATGACACTTGCAAATATTCGTTATAAATAAAATAGTTGTGCAAATTTCCGATTTTTCTGTATTTATTACGTAAATACATTTTATAAGGATTACTTATTTTAAATTATATATGCTTATATACTATACTATAATTTATCAGACTTTTTTTTAACTTGTAACTGTCAGAAAATTGGTGTTTTTATAAATTTCTTGTAGTTATTTGTAACATTTTGTAGTTTCTATCATTGTTACATATTCAAATTGAGATGAATATTGACATCAGCAATGACATCAGCAATGATATCAACATTGACATCAACATTGACATAAAGATTGTCATAATATCTGACATGATCTTTGATAATGACATTGATATAAACATTGGTATGAGCATTAACATGAAAAATCAACATGGACATGAATTATCACAAGATTATTAATATCAACATTGATAAAAACATAGCCAAGAAAATTGAGATGAGTATTAACATAAGCATTGAAATGAATATTGACATAAACATTGTCATGAACTTTGATAATGACATTACCATTGGTATGAGTATTAATATAAGAAATGACATGAACGTGGACATAAATTGTCATAAGAATTTTGATAGGAACACTTAGATAAGTATTTTCATGAGAAATGACATGAATATGAATTGTTACAAGAATATTGATATGAACATAGCCATACAAATTGAGATGAGTATTAACATAATCATTGACATGAACATTGTCATAATCTTTGACATGAACTTTGACATTAACATAGGTATGAGCATTAACATGAGACTTGACATGAACATGGACAAGAATTGTCATGATATGAATATTGATATGAACATTGATATGAATATTGATATGAACATTAATATGAACATTGAGATAAGTATTATCATAAGAAATGACATAAATTGTTACAACATAAGCATTGACATGATAATTGAAATGAGTATTGGCATGAACATTGGCATAAATATTAACATGATCATTAATATGAGAATTGACACGAACAACGAATAAATTACATTTTAAAAGGATTACTTATTTTATATTATATATGCTTGACTTTTTTTAACATGTATTTGTCATACAATTGGTATATTTCTATAAATTTCTTGAAGTTATTTGGAACTTTTTGTAGTTTCTATCATTGTTACATATCAAAATTGACATGAATGTTGACATCAGCAATGACATCAATATTGACATAAACATTGTCATAATATTTGACATGAACTTTGATAATGACATTGATATAAATATTGGTATGAGCATTAACATGAAAAATCAGCACGGACATGAATTATCACAAGATTATTGATATTAACATTGATATAAACATAGCCATGAACATTGAGATGAGTATTAATATAAACATTGAAATGAACATTGACATAAACATTGTCATGAAATTTGATAATGAAATTACCATTGGTATGAGCATTAATATAAGAAATGACATGAACGTAGACATTAATTGTCTCAATAATATTGATATAAAGATTGATATGAACATTAATATGAACATTTAGATAAGTATTAACATGATAAATGACATGAACAACAATTGTTATAAGCATATTGATATGAACATTGATATTAACATAGCCATGACAATTGAGATGAGTATTAACATAAGCATTGACATAAACATTGTCATAATCTTTGACATGAACTTTGATAATGACATTGACATTAACATTGGTGTGATCATAAACATGAGAAAAGACATGAAAATGGACATGAATTGTCATTATATGAACATTAATATGAACATTTAGATAAGTATTAACATGAAAAATGACATGAACATTGTCATCATCTTGAACATAAACTTTGAATTTCACATTGACATGAACATTGATGTAAACATTTACATAAATATTGAGATGAACATTGTCATGATCTTTAACTTGAATTTTGACTTTACTATTGATATGAGCATTAATTAGTATTAACATGAGTATTAGTATTAACATATTAACATGATAATTGAAATCAGCATTGACATCAACATTGGCATAAATATTGACATGATCATTAATATGAGCATTGACATGGCCATCGAATAAATTATAATTATAAGAAAATGAAATAACATTTTTATCAATCAATTGTTAAAATTATTTCTTACTTTTCTTTTAATTTAATTAGTACAATGTCTGTAAATTTTATAAATAATTTAAATAAATCTGAATTGCCATCGATTTTTTTCCAATTGTTATAATAATTTTCAGTAAATTCTTAATTTATACTCAAATTGCTTTTTTTCCGATATTTCTATTGTAAAATGAATTTCAAAATATTTATATTTTTTCTACTTTCTCCACTATTCTTGCATTGATCTATGTTTGCTGTTTGTGGAAAACCAAGTAAGAAAATATTTCAGCCATGTCATTCCCTTTCATTTATTATTTACTTAAAAACTCTATGTAAACCAATCTTCTTTCGGTGACATCGATACAACAACGGTGGACAGTCCTGTATGTTATGCTTTTTTTCCGGTAAAATAAGCAAACAGAAATGTACAAATTGTTGGGACAGTTTCGAGTTTGTCGTGCAAATAATAGAGTTTTAAATGGATTTGTATAACATCCAATTACATTGCAAACATATTTTGACTGGGGGTCCCTTCTGCATTCGCCGCGTGCTTCTGTGTCCTCTCTTTTGTCAAAGAAAAGGAACAGAGGAGCGAAAAAATAAGGCATATATTTGTTTAGCCCCACACCTGAAAAGAGGACCTTCGTCAATCAGGGAGCTGCAATGGACGAGACTTCCGTCCTGCCTCATGATTGCCCTTAAGAATTCGTTCACCGCATGTGGTGACCAGCTAGTTGCTACGTACCTACCTACCGGTGGTAGGAAGGAGTCGAACCGAAGGGCCAGATGGCCGCCTCCTCTCGCGTTAACAAAGCATTCTTATACTCAACAACAATTGCCGGAGGAAATCGCTCGTAAAATCGCGCGCACAGATGGAAAATACCCAGCGCAAAGATGAGAGATGCATCATTCCATCTCCATCCTCACGCCATCAATTTGAAAAAGAAAGAAAGTGAGAGAGAATAAAAGCGTAAAAAAGAAACAAGAGCCGTAACATTTAACTGTCGTAATTACTCCGAGGCGTTAATACATTTAAAAGGCTGCCATCCTTCCCACATCCAAACGCACACTCTTCACAGATAAACCGAGCACCTCATTAAAAATATAACCAAACGAAAGATTACCTTTAATTAAAAACTTAATACGCGTCGCTTAAGTTCCACCTCAAGTGTCGAGCGTCACGTCGACAATCGAATCAAATAAATTAACAGAAACTAATTGATCGCAAGTTTATTTATACAGCAGTTACGTACGCAATTACATTAATTAATTAATATACAATTATTATTTAACCATGCTTATATTTATTTAATTACAATTATTATTATTTTTTTCATTCATTTAACTCGAAACATATTCGCTTCGTTATTATTATTTTTATTAAACTTCTACCTTTTTTGTTTCAATTCAATATATATATTCATTTAATTTTTTTAATTTAAACGCTTCAAGTGCATGCAAACACGCGTTTATTTTAATTTCCATTAAAATTATTATTCAATAATGTATTTTTCAATCATCGTTTAATTATTATTTCGATACCCGCGTGTTTGTTCGTTGCATTTCCTGCGTTCAGTTCAAACAATTAAAATATCTTTTCATATTTGTTTTTATATATAAATATTTTAATGTTTTTTTTCTCAATTTAAATGTATCTAATGATTAGGTTTTCCTTATTAGAAAAATTATATTTTGTTACAACATATGCAAAAATAGTTATAGAATTGATACGTATCGTATTTGTGTAATTTATCAACAGTTTTCTTCAATTTTCACTTTAAACATTAAATATTTAGAAAAATTAGAAACAATTGATTTTTTCTTTAAATTTTGAATGTATTGAATTATATAATACTTTTCTTTAATAATTAGTTTTTCTTTATTAGAATAATTATTTTTTTGTTACAAAATATGCAAAAATAGATCATATTTATTTAATTTTTACTTCAATATTTACTTAGAAAAATACTGTATATTCATTTTATAGGTCTTAAAACAGGTGTAGCAACTATTATCTCCATATGTCACAATATATAATTACATCTGTCAGTTAAATTTAACAGTAATCTAACCTCATGATAATCAAACAGTTGGTTCCTCATTGCAAGCATGCTCATATTTTGGACAATTTGAGAGCAAAATTATATATATTGAATGAGAAATAATAGAAAAATATGGAGTTTGTACTAAATTATTTTTTTTTTATAATTCATAAAAATGTTGTCACAGAAAAAAACCTTTCAATAAAATAAATATTATGTAAACTATCATTTTATTAATTTGCATACATTTTAAGACGTTTTGAAAATAATTAAAAACTTTAATTTTATTACTCTAAATTTTACTAAGAAAGTATCATTTTATTTCAAATTATTCTATTACGAATTGTTACTTTATTTAATAATTTAATTTGTCAACTTAATTTGTGTCTTGAAAAGTTTTTAAAGTTAAAATATAAGTTTTTATTTAGGTAAGTTTATGTAAAGCTTTAATATCAACACATCTTTTCTCAAATATTTTTTTTAACGCTGTGATAATTTAAAAGCGACTCCAGATGTGTGCGTGCACAGGATCATCTTTGAGTTCATCTTCTTTGGATTTCTGCAACATCTGACACGTGCTTTACATTTCCTTAAAGTTTTCCAACTACCGTTTTTTTTTACAATTATAATTTTCTATCGTTTAACGTTCATCTAATTTTATTCATTCATTTTAGAAATTTTGTACCATACTTATATATAAATGTTTAAACATATATTTTTAATAGAGTTTTAAGCAGACTTTTTTCATGAAAATAAAGCATTTCATGCAAAAAGTCTATTATTTGTTGTTTTTTATATACCAACAACATTATTTTTTGAATTATATAACAAATAATGATTTTTCAAATTATTTGGATCATTATAATTTTATTTATATTTTAACACTTTTAGGTACAAAAAAAAATCGAAATTTTCAGCCTGACTTATAGAAACCAGACTATGCGAGTTATTGCTCTAAACTACCTGTATATATATAATTTTAATACTTTTGAGTACAAAAAAAATCATTTATTATTGCAGAAATACCTCGCATAGTCCGGGTAATCGGTTCCGCCAATATCTCGGACTGTTTGAAATCGGAATAATCAAGGATTTATTTTTATGAATTAAAATTTAGTAGTTTTCGAAATTTTCAAAAGTGACTGATATAAATAGGACTATTTGAGGTATTTCTGTAAAATATATAATACATTTTAACACTTTTGGATACCAAAAAAATTATTTATTATTGCAGAAATACCTCGCATAGTCCGGGTAATCGGTTCCTCCAATATCTCGGACTGTTTGAAATCGGAATAATCAAGGATTTATTTTGATGAATTAAAATGCAGTATTTTTCTTGAATTTTAAGCAGATTTATTGGAAGTTTTGTTTATTTATTTTTATTATTATTAAAATTTAAAACGAATAGTTTTATGTAGAAAAAAATATATAACATAGGGATGTAATTATATGGAAGTATTTTACGTTTGCTTTGAACAGTTTCTAGGAGTTATAGAGGAAATAATATTCCCACTTAATGCGTGTGTCTGCAAGATTATTGGTACGTAAAATAATACCATTAACTGAAATTATGGGCTTCCCCAGAAACTGATTATAATTGCGCCATTAGTCACAGTTTGCAAAATTAATTCCACGTCGCTTCGCCGCATTTGTAAACCGCATTTTCTTACAATTGACCAATGAAATGTCATTTAACAAAAAAAATAATAATAAAAGTAAACGTATAGAAAAGATAATCAAACAATTTATTTCCGCGCAATTTTTCTTAAATTATCTAGGCATTGGAATAGTTTTATAGGATTTACTTTATGGCGAATTATAAATTATTCGAAGTGCACGTAGATTGAACGGGTTATGGAGGAAATAATGCTTCAGTTTAATGTATTTGTCTGCAAGGATATTGAGTCGTAAAATAATACCATTAACTTAAGTTATGGACGTCTTCGGATTGTATATTTACCATACTAATTTTTCTCTTCGTCTGTATTTCTCCTTGTCTTTCAATTTGGAAGAGTGATTAAGAGAGCAGAAGTAAAAAAAATATATAAATGTGAAGTCAATTAATTAGCAAATTAAATTTGTTGGTGGAAGTTAAAAATATATTAAAAAAAAAATTAAAGAAGGAGAAAAAAATGTACGGAACGTGGACTAATCTGTGCGCATAAATTTCAATAATTAGAAGTTTGGAGAGCGGATAATTTTTCATGAACTGCCGAACGAGGCTCGTATAATTAACTTTCTTTCTCGCCGAGCCGCTATTAATTATTTAATAAGCATCCTCTCGGACGGAGAGGAGAAACATTCACTTCTTCGGGAGTGGTTAATATGCATGCAGCGTCGATTAATCCGCACCAGAGGGTGTCTTGAGCAAATGCATATAAACACCCTGAGGCACGAACGAGGCTTCTTAGGTCGCATCCATACGCGATTATTGTAATCATAATGTTACATACTTAAGTGGAGTGGTCTTAAATATTTATGGTAGCGCAAACCCCGCCTGTACCATGCTATTTAATTGCTCTCTACTCGTCACTCTTCCACCATATTTCTATTCTCAACAAGAAACATTTTATCTTCAAGTTTTGTATCTGTAATGCTGCATCCGCACTATGCGTAACATGAAACTTAAATATTTCAAACTACTCTTGGTTACCATGGAAACACATGAGAGTATTATCTCATTTTATGCATAGTATGGTTGCAGCTTTAACTCTTTGAGGAACATGCCTAGTGGGGCATTATAATAATTTTCTAGGAAATGACCAAGAAAGAGGAATTATCCTTTAAATTGGTCAAAGGATGCATCTTGATAGGCTATACCTTCAGATGTAGATTGCGTTGACGTAGCTTTCTGATTCAATTGTCTAGAACTTTGTTGAATCTAGAAATTTAGGAATTTCTAGTCCCTCAAAGAGTTAAACTAATTAAGTCATATCGTTAAGCGAAACTTCGTTTTCAGTGGTAAACATACTACAGCCATAATACGTTCAAGAAATACTTCAAGAAAACGAAGAAAAAAAATGAAACAAAGGAAAAGTTTTATTAAATAAACAAAGTTGACATACAAAGTGAAATCACATGATGTTGATTCAGTTTTCAGTATTTGTCTAATTCAGTTGACTAGAAATTCGTTGGGTCTAAAAATTTAGGAATTTCTGGCCCCTCTAATAGTTAAACTAAATAAGTCATACCTTGAATAACGAATATGCTGTGTTTCACATAATTAAATTGTTAAGCGAAACTTCGTTTTCAGAGTTAAACATACTATAGCCATAATGAGGAAACGTTCCTTATACTTCAAGAAAATGAAAAAAATGAAAAAAAGGAAAAGTTTTATTACATAAACAAAGATGACATACAAAGTGAAATCACATTTTTCATTGCTAACAATGTTCTATAAATGTTGCGCTCAAAACCTTTTCTTTCAAAATCTTTTGCATTCAATAAATATCTAACAGTGTTTTCATTTCTAATTTTGTGTATGCTATTTTTTATTTTCTAGTACAATTTTATGTCTAATTTTGCTTTGAATTGCAGACTTTGTTCCTTATAAGAGGTAACGTTAACCGAGGTATAACAGAGCTATTTGTTTCCATAGTAGTTGGTACACCTGAAACAAATCTGTCTATAATCATGTACAATAGGAATTCTGGTAAAATCCTTTGATCCATAGAAAAAATTGTACTATTTTTGTATATATTGAAACAAAAAAATGAAAATTTTGTGTGTTTCTATTTTGATCAATAGAAGAAATATTTTTTTTTTTAAATATTAAATAAATTATTTAAATTATTAAATAAAATATGAAAATACATACACTATGTATGATTTAAGACATAAACTTATATAAAACTTACCTGACATATCTGTTTTTATTTATATTTCTAGTACTTGATATCCAAAATCGTCAAAAACTGGTGAAATTGGGCAAAAACTACTCAGTCTTTGTAGTAAATTACGACAAAGAAAAAATGTTTAAATTTTTGAATTGTTATTTTTACTTCTTTTTCAACAAAAATGTCAAATCTACAAATGTACATCTATAGATAAGCTCTTTATAATCTGAAGAAAATGGTATCAAGTTATTTGGATCATGACCGATTTTATAATGTTTAATGTTGCAATTTTTTAAGTTTAGATGAAGATTAAATTTAATATTTAAATATCAATAATTTATAAATTAATTTCAAAAAAAAAATATTAGAAAACAAAGATTCTTGTAGCATCAAAGAAAACAAAGTTTGTTTTTTTTAAGAATGTTAGAATAATGTTAGATTATGTTGAATTCGATAATATAAACTTAATTTAGATTAGGTTAAGTTAGGTTTTATTTATCTAATACTGTACTAAAGCGTAGACGCAGGATGTTGTTAAAAAATAGAGAAACTTTTGTATACAAGAATCTCATATAACCCATAAACATCCGTCACCACCATGTAAAATTTTCTGTTCTCTGTTTAAATTAGTTTAGTTTGCTGATTTGATTTAGTTAATAGATTGATTAGAACTGAATTAGTTATATTAAAGCTAAGATTATGTTATGTTAGAGATGATGCTTGAAATGTCTTTTTTTATTAGGTTAGGTTAGTTACATGAGAAGTTAAGTAAAGTTAAATTATCAGTTAGTTAAGTTAGAGCCGTTATTCGAACTATTTCTTTAAACTTTTTAGAAAATTTTTGATGAAACTTCAAAAAATCGCAGAACTTGGGATTAAATAAAAACTGAAATTGAAAATAAATCTTACTGGTGCAGCCGATTTTTAACTAGAAATACAGTTTCGAGTAATAAAATATATTTGTAACACGAGAATGCGTGTCGGACATTGAATAATTTAGTGTCGGTCTGCGGAGGAAAGACAAACTTGGCAGTGAAACGGACGAGTAATGGCAGCGATGGGAATTTAGAAACTTCCTTCCTTCCTTTCTTTACTTATTTTTTTCCAACCCGAGACGATCCGACGACCTCCAAGAAAATACCATCCAACCAGTCCACAAAATTTCTTATTTCCTTAATTAATAGAGTGAGCTTTCGGGATTAGATAAGTGGGCCCCACGGTCGTCGGACAGCTGCGTTCTTAATCTGGAATTACCTGCGCGCGGTTGAGCTGATAAAGCAATCGGGGGGGCTTTTAATAAATTTCACATTTAAAACATAATAAATATAAAAAAAGAAACAAAGAGAAGAAATAAAAGAGGATGGTAACGGGAAAAGGGAGGAGAAGGGAAAGGTAGAGGACCCACACACTCTAAAAGCTTTCTCTTGTTCCCCGCGCGTAACCCTTATCTCCTCCGATACCCGTCCTTTCCCTTTTTTTCCCGATTGCTTGTATATACACCTAACGCGTATAATTCAATTTCCTTTCCAACCAGAAGACAAAGAAAGAAGCCAACGAAAAATGTGTACACACTTGCGAAGCTTTTCAACGCCTCTGCATCTTTTCCGTTTCCTGCCCGCCAAACTTTCAACGGCCGATGACAATTAGAGACGTCATCGAGACACATTAAAATCGGGGGCGACACAATCTACCGAAACACATTTTTTCGGGAATGTACACCAAGAGTGAAAACAGTTAATTTGAACAGCATTTACCTACCATTAGTTTGGGAATTCAACAGAATGTTGGGGTTAACTATATTTAGAACACACATTTCAGTTTTCAAAAGTTCATCTAAATACATTTCAAACATTTTTGTCACCAAATAAAACTATTGATTTCAAAATTTACTATAAACTTTATTTATAATCAAATTAGTAATAATTATGAGTTAAATATAATTAAATTCTTTATTTTTCAGAAAGAATTGATGATTTTATCTAAATTAAAATTTACAAAAAAAAAATAAATTTTTCATATTTTTTCTTATTAATTTAAAATTAACTTGAATTGAGATGTAATCAATAAATAAAAGAAAGATTTTTTTTACGATATTATATTACATAAGAAAAAAGACACAATTTTTAAAAAGTAGTAAGCTTAAACCATAATTAATGTATATAAGATCATTCATCATCAAATAATGAAAAGTAAAAATTTTAATGTGCAAATATTTTGTAATTTTTAATGCAAAAATTTGAATAATTTAATAAATTTATGTCCAGATCACTTAAACAAAATGAATGTTATGTAAAAATGTGGATGAAAAGACTTATGACGTTTTGTAATAGTTACTTATTGTTGTTTATTGTTATGATTATATAATTACTTCTCGTTTTTTTTTGGAAATAATTACACATTTATTCATAATAACTATTGTAAATTAAATAATTATGAATTTCATAAAAAAAATCAAAATATTACATATGCTTATATATATAATATTTTTATATCTTTGATCATGAGTATATATTGAAGAAGTGGAATAATAGAAGATTTGTAGATCAGGAAGGATAGGAAACATCAATCGTATAGTTTACATTTCACAGCTTACGGAAGGAAGTTAAGCTTTGTGTTGCAAACACAACTTGGATGAGTGACCGATACACTTTGCCAATTTGGTACACATAGAATAGCACTTTAGTTAGACGAAAACGATTTGTTAAAGTAACAAGACTTAGCACTTCATTTATACAATACACACTAGTTATTTTTCTTTTTGGCTCTATCTAATGAAAGCAAATATTAAACTATTACAAAATCTAGTTAAGGAATTTTATTTAATATAAATTATGACATATTTATGACTATTTTATGCAACAAAAATATTGTTTTATAGATACAAAAGCACTGATTTGTATATGTATATTTGTATTGTTCATTGAGACAAACAAGAAATTTGAGAAAGTTTTTTGATTTACAAAACCTATTTCAATTTATTTACTATTCATTATTTTTCATGAAATGGTTTGAAACTGTTTATAGAGATAAACAAGTAGTTTTACTATATTCAATTCACAAAAATAAACAGTATCATTATAAATCTATATGTAATTTCATCATTGAATCAAATACAAATTACACCCAAAAGGTGTAAAACTATTCAAAAAAAAGTTAATTTTGATTACTATTCATTGTTTTTCATTAACGATTTGAAATTGTTAATTGCTAATAAACAAGAAATTTCATAAAGGTTTTTGGATTTACAAAACTAATTTCAATTTAGTTNNACTAGGAGTATTATTATGTTTGATTCACTAAAATAAACAGTATCATTATAAACATATCAGTGATTTCATCATTGAAACGAATATTAATTGCACCCAAAATATGTAAAAGTATCCCAAAAAGTTAATTTTAAATTAGTTACTATTCATTACTTTTGATATAATGGTTTAAAACTGTTCATAGAGATAAACATGTAGGTTTATTATATTTGATTCACAAAAATAAACAGTATCATTATAAATCTATCAGTGATTTCATCATTGAAACGAATACAAATTACACCCAAAAGGTGTAAAAGTATCGTTAATGGCTATTAGGTGTTACGCAACGTAGCTCCGATTACTCGATGAAAAAAAAAACAGGTGTTATTGGAGGTAACAAGAAATGCAAATACTCCAGTTTATGTATAAAAAAATTAACATTTTAATCAAATTAATTGCTTCGTGTGGCGTCGACGATCGACGAAGGAAGTTTCTAATTATGCACCTTCATCATTATCACCATCATCATCGTTTCCACACGTGGATCGTAGCAAACGCACGCAATAAGTTCCCAACAAAATTCAACATTTCCACAATGTAATTAATGCGATTTATCATCGAACACTTTGCTTCGCGTCTGCATTAAATCAAACAAAAAAATGCTATCGCTAATTAATTGAAATTTATGCGAGACGCCAATTATAACCGAAACGTATAAATCCCCGAGTGACATCCGTTATGGAGGGTTGGGGGGTAGGTAAAACAAAATAGAAAACGAAGCGAAACAAGATGAATTGAAAAAGAAAAAAGGAGTGGTAGAAGGGATCGTCGCAATCTCTGTGAGTTGTGGCCAATTTGCTGCGAATTTTCGATACTGCGACGATGCGCGCCCTTAATTGATGTGACAAATTATCTTTGGACCCCCATTAATTAATCAGAGGAGGGTCCGAACCCCAAACCCGAACGGCCGTTCCTCTTTATCGCCGCTTAATGAAAACCTTTTATGTTCATGCATATGCTTGTATAAATATACTAGTTATATATACTATATAGTATGTAATGCAGGGTAAACGTCAGTCACAGGCCCAGGGGCCCCCTTCTTGTTGGCCACGGAACGGAACATTGTACACGTTACAATAAACCCAGTTGGCTGAGGCCCAAACCAGAGAAGACTTCCAAACTAAAACTTCAACACCAACTCTCGCAATCTTCATCTTAATTTCGGTCTTGGCCTCCCCCATCTCTGGTTTTGTTCCGCCGTCGCCGTCCGCGTCGTCTTGCTCTACATCCAACAAAATTACTATTATTCCACCCTGCGGCTCCGACCTCCAACCAAACTCAATTGTTAAACTATATTCTCACATATATGTTAGTGTTCATATCCTCAAACCAATTCTTTTCATACAATTTTCGTTACATATAATCTCCATTCAGAGAAACATCAATTGTTCGTACATGTATCCTATTTTATTGCTATGCTGTTTCGTAATCATATAATAGTTTATGTATTACTAATTAGTACACAACAATCTTATAGTATTTTTTAATGTTATGTAAGTCAACATTTTTAAACCATTTTGCATCTACTGAGCGGCGAATATAATTTTCGGACTGTTTAACGTTTTAGATAAAAATAAAAAGCAATGTAGACAGCAATTATCTAAGCAATTTATATCATTGACGTTTTGCATGCATAGTTTGGCAATACTTTAATAATTTGATATAGTGTTACGGCACCTTTACAAATTGTTGATATTTGACTTTTATAAAATTTATTCCAAATAATTATGATTTAATCCAAAATATCTTCATATTATTTAATTACCAAAATACTTGTTGGATAGATGACAACCAAATGACATCATTTCAAATAGAGGACACTTAAACAGATATGTTCATAAATTTTGTTATACCTATGTTTTCTATAATCTATAAACATGTTTTGTTTTCACCATAATTTTGGTAATCATATGTAATGTGGTTGTGTCACTTCAAACATTTTTTTCTATTCTTGGTTAACTGGATTCTACGTTATATTAAATACTTAGTTTAAATTTTTACTAATTCTGAACTTTCAGAAACTTTCATCATAATTCAATAATTTTTTATATTATGTATGAAATTATACAAATTAGACAAAATTATAACTTTAGCCTATATTTCAGGAGACTGGACGCCTTGGATAAGAAGAAACCACGACGAGACAACATTTCACCTGAGCTAGGCGCTGTCTCATCATGGATTCTTTGGCAAGTACCTGCACTTTATTGCAAAGAAGGAAGATGAAAGGTGCTGGTACTGTGAGGAGGACGATAGCTCTGAGCACACGCTTTTTAGGTGCTGCAGAGGGCTTAGAAGAAAACACGATGCAGACAGTGGAAGCCAGCACTAACATGAACCAAGGAAGTGCCAAACAGACAAAGACAATCAGCATCGCAGTGTAGTACAGTGATACAGGTCCTGAATGTTGACGAAGAAGAGGAGAGGTTTTAGTGCGGAAAGAATCCAACAGTAAAAACCTATATTCCAATTGGTCCACTTCAATACATATAAAATATTTATACTTTAACTATAAATTTTTTCTTTCTATTATCTTATTCAAAAATTTCATATCAGTTTATCTACTACTAATTTTTATAGTCCCTGTGTTAAAACTGTCATAAAAAAGCGTTACTATTTTATTTTCTTGTCTGTTTCTTCCGTTAAACTTATCTTTAGTTTAGTTTTATTTGTAGAATGGACCACCCAATATTATCGTGTTTTAACTAGTTGTTATCCTGATAAAAGCTTACTATCAAAATCAATCATCTGAATCACTTGAAATGTTCACATATACATTTTTTAAAAGTATTCATGTTTCAAATTGTATTCACCATTCAATGTAAGTTGATTATTTGCATTAATTTAGCTAAACAAATCAATTGAAATAAGAAATTCAAGAGAATTATGATAATCGAATAAGATTTACCATATGACTGTCATAGTTTTACTTTGACAAAATTCTAATTACTATTATATTTAATTTATCAATGAACAAAAAAGTATTTATGATTGAAACAAAAATTTCACGAATAATTCTTCAATATAAAATGTATTTATCTATAGTTTATATAAAGCTTTTCCGGGATATGCTATGAGGTAATTATTGAATTAACATCCAACGCTGATATTGCAGTATAGTCAGCATGTTAATCTATTCTGATGTTTACTAAAGGAAACTCCAAACGTTCTCAAATTTTAGTGTAGATACGAAAACTACTTGTATTTTTATATATACATTTAACTTCCACATATATTTATTCTATCACCATTATTATCTACTTATTTTGTGTAAAATTTGAAGCAGTCAATTATTTTCTCAAGAACGTATAAAAACCTAAAATACTTATTTTTATTGTTTAATTTCCTACATCCTTTAAAGTGATTTAAAAACATTATAAAGTAAGAATGTTTGCATTTATACACATTTTAGTCTCTAAATCACTAATTTATAGTCTTCGTTTATTTTTTTTTATTATTTATTGACGAAAACACTTAAAATTGAGAAAATTACGACTCTCATCCGAACATGTTACCATTTTCATGTGATAATTCTAATTAAATTCGTTGTTTATTACAGAAAACACATTCAAGTAGGGGATGTTTTTTTTAAAGCTTTTTTATTGGGTACATATGCTGAAAAGATTTAGACTTATTTCTATTTTTACTTATTTCGTCCCTAAATATTCTAATTTAGATTCCAAATTTGTTGAAATCTTTTCATTTTCTGAGTGTACTTAGTTTTAATTTATATTAATTAAAAACATTATAAAAGTGATTACATTTAACCTACTTTACATTCAAAGCTAATTAATAGTTAGCTCTCAATGCGTATATCAATTACTGTGCGCTAATCGAGTAAATCTTAATTGGATTGTTGATTCGTACGAACGTACAGTTTTTTTTTATTTGTTTAATTATAAAAAAAATACATTTTATTATTAATGCAGGCGACAAGAACGTATTACATTGATTCGAAGGTATTCAACATTCACGCTAATGTATTTGATATTCATACAAACGTACTCGATGTCCATACATACGTACTCGAAGTTCATACAAACGTACTTGATTAAAATGATTTTATTGCTTTTACGTAAAATTGATATAATTTCGATATCCATAGGTTAAAAATGTTCCATTTTTAACATATATTTTTATAGACTTAACTTACTGTCGTGTCCCAATGATGGTTTTCTGGACACTCTGGCATATCTTCTTCTGTTATCGTTGTGGAGTCTCAGTTGTTGGGAATTTAATGTAATTTGTTTGGTTTTACATAACTTTATTTGTTACTTTGTCGATTTAAGATTCATCTGAGACTATGCTCATCATATTAAGATTCTTATAAGACTATGTTCATCTTTAAAGGTTTTAAAGAGACTACTTCTAAATACTTATTGTACTTACAAAGTTAATTCTTATTAATACGGACGGGGTGGGAGTTTGAGGAGTAAGGCACGATTTTGAGAAGACGCTCCGCTTCAGGTTACTGTTCTCCGTGGGATCTGTATATTCTGCAGTTTGGTTATCAGTTGAAAATATGAAGAAACATTGCAAACAGTGACCATGGGATTTGTCTATTTTGCATATTGGTCTTATAGCTCATTGTCCTCAAACTTAATGGTTGGACACAACATTACTACATTATACAACCAGTTGTTATTTTTATACATCAACGTTCTTCATATACATTTAAAAAAATATAGACGACTCAAATAAACTACATACTCATTCGAAAGTACTCAACATTCACACTAAAGTTGAATTATTTCATTGCTTTTGTACAAGACGGCAGATTTAATTCCGATATGTTAAGTTAATGACGTACAGAACATGGGTTGATCATTAGTTTTCCTAAATGGTATAAATCTTAAGATTTAGTTAGTGGTGCACAACATGAGTTACAGAAGATACGAAGATATCGTTCCCAGTTTGCAAATTCCTAGTTGCCTCCTATGGAATGGCACACATCCTGACTCATAGATTTCCGATCTAGGTCGTTTAACATATCGCGCATTCCATTGGTGAGCGTTATTCAAAATTAGTCCGGAGTCGAGGAGATTTACAGCCAGGCATTCAATTATCTTTCGGGCAAACCGAAATTCGGAAACTCGAGACGGGCCCGAAGGATGGAGGACAGAGGAGGATGGGTGGGTTTGTTCCAGGGTGTTTGCGCGCGTTACGCTCGTTAGCGCTGCGGGTGATAAATTATCCCGAAAATATGTTTGTTATAAATATGTGGGGCGAAAAATATCGAGTTTAATTGGGGGGTTGGGATGCGGAAGCGGAGCGGACTAGGTGGACGAACGTACGGACGGCGGGTCATGGGCGGCCGTGGCATTTCCGGTCATTACAACGACACGTTGTCAGGACGACGACCGAAAGTTAACGAGGAACCCTTGATTAATAAGCGACCTCTCGTATCCTTGCTGAAAGCTATTTTCCACATTTTATTTTTAATCTCTTTCAACATTTTCTCTCTCTCCCTCTCACACACACACTCCAACACTTACAAAATTTAATTACGCCAAACGCAAAGATGACTTGTCCGCGTTCCAATTAGAACCTTCGAAATGGGTAATTTCCGAATCAACAAAAAAAAACTAAAAATTGACCTGGACTGGTTCCTTGGGATAAGTACTTTGGTGAATTTAGCTCAGGTAGTAGAACGGACAACAGATGTTGCATCAAAAAAAAAAGGAAATGCGGTTTCAGGAAAAAAAAATTATACAGCGGTTGGAAGATTCGATTTGAAGTGTGCCAAAACCGAAATTGGTTTTCATTCTTTTGAGTACAATAAAAATAATTCCACAATGGGCGTAAAGTGCAGTTTCTGGGTGGCTTTGTGTGCTTCTGTAATTCGGGTATATCTATATTTTAGTTCGGGTTTTGCGGGTGGAATTGAATTTGATTGGAAAACAGTAATTAAAATTTCACGCGGGAGTCATTTCCATAACCGGCATTTAAAACTCGCTTTTCCCACTCTCTCTCTCACTCTGTATATTGGTATGCTTTTCTCTTCATGGTTTTATCGCTCCCCCAGTGCGGTATTACGATAACAACAACAATATTCAATGGTTAATTCACAATGTAGTGAAATCCCGCGGATATGGATGGCGGGTAGATGAATATACGCTAAAGAGAGAGAGAGAGGCTTTGTAACATATGATGGGTCGATTTGTTTGTGGTATTAGAATGGAGCGATGCTGTTTAGCCAAATCCAATTCAGCTTCACATGCATATACACTGCATTACACTACATTACATTGCCCAGTCAACATAAGCAAGCTTTCATTATTTATATTATTATTAGTGTTGAGCTATAATCTAGGATCGAATCTCTGTTAAACCCTCCGAAACTCATTTAACTCCACGAAAGCAAATAGATCACTTGGCTCTAACGCTCACCACTTCATTTGTCAATTGACACATGCACATTACTAAAAGAAGAAAAAAGCAGCCCCCTACGATACACATTCTCCCTTTTTATTTTTTTGTCTGCAGTCGTTCATCTTTTCTTTCAGTCGTGTTTCCTCTTCTTTCTTAATTTACTCCAGTCATCGGTGGGCATATAATTTTAGAACAACTCTTTTAGTACCCGCTCATTTCCATTTAGCGTTTAATATACTTCTCCTTTCCGCTGAAGATGATTTATGCTAATGCTCTCTCTCTCTCTCTCTTTTACTCACTCCACCAAAAGGAGAACCCTTCGTCCCCTTTGGCGTTATTTACGAGCGGCCATCTAATATTTTTACGAAAACACGAATTCATTCACATTTCGCTGAGATATTTAAAGCCGCGCAAACTAAATTATGTAATAAATAATGATTTCCATTTGAAAAAGTGAAAGTACCAAAATTTGATCATAATTCTTAGATTGCGTTATTACATAAGTAGTATTATTACTATTACGTAGTTTACAAGCTATATAAGGAATGTAAGATTAATTATTGAGTTAGGTTTCGTTATGTAAGATTATATGTTACATTAGATCAGATTACTTTGGTTTAAGTTAATTTAAGTAAGTTTAGAATTAGCTTTGGACATAGATAGAGACCAGACAAGGTTAGAGGTTAAGTTAGATATTGTTAGAGTTGAGTTAGGTTAACAGTTAGGACCCAAAAGAGGTTTGATAAGGTAATGTTTGAGGTTAAGTTAGTTAAGACTAGAATTAGATTATGTTAGATTAGAGATTGATATATAACTTTTTGAGTTAGGTTTCGTTATCTAAGATTATATGTTAAGTTAGAGCAGATTACGTTGGTTTAGGTTCATTTAAGTAAATGTAGAATTGGCTTACGATATAGATAGACAACAGGCAAGGTTAGAGGTTAAGTTAGGTGCTGTTAAAGTTGAGTTAGGTTAGTGGTTAGGTCCCAAAAGAGGGTTGACAAGGTAATGTTTGAAGTTAAGTTAGTTAGACTACAATTGGGCTAAGTTCGGTTAAAGATTGATATATAACTTGTTTGAAGCAACATTTTGGAAGAATATTTAAAGTCTCACAAAAGAAATTTAAAATATTCTTGAATTTTTTGTACATAATTTCCTCACTTTTTACATAAAGTTGTCATAAAACTACAAATACATTATTTTATAAAAAAAAAGGACAAACACTTTGATAAATTTTGGAAATTGGAATATTATTTATATTTGATTTTATACATTGTTTGAAAACAGTATAACGAGAAAAATAAGATAATATAATATTATGAAACCTGTCCAATTAAGTTGTGTTTTCCGTATGATTTTCCGAACGGCAGTTTCTTTTTGCACCCTTAGTCTTCCTCTGGTTCGGCTGCTTATAAACTTCTTAAAGGAGGAAAAGAAAACGAGAAATGAGGGAATTGAGTCGTCTTATCAGAACGGCAGATAAGGGATCGTGTGCGTGAAGAGAGACAGAAGAGGAGCTCAGAGGGTGGCAAGGAAAGAACGTCGGCAAATGAAAAGAGAAAGAAAGAAGGAAGGGCGCAACTAGAACTTAATTAAAAATAACGATTCGTTCTCGTAGAGCTTATACTCATTACTGTGACATTTCTATATAACGAATATAGAAGGGAGGAAAAGAGAGAAAGAAAAAACATATATATATATACATTAAAATATACAAGAGAAATAGAGATAGAATTTGAAAAACTGAATAGTGTGCAGCAAAGGGAAAGAGAGAGCGAGAGAAAAATTGGAAGGAATAACTAGCCGAGAAATTGCAATCCGGAACGCGAGTCTAGAGGAAAATCTTTATAAGTAAATCCTTTTAATTATATTTTTTTAATTGGCACGCACACAGCCCTTCCGGGGCGCCGTATTTATGAAATATATATATTTTTAACAAACAAAACGCCGGAGCATAAACGAAATATTTGCGTTTGATTTAAATATAACAACAACAGCGCCGACAAACAGCAATGTAGAAAATAAATAAATAAAAACAACCAATCCAATCTGGTGCTGTTTACTTAGCTTTTGCACTAACTAAGCTTGACCAAAAACAACATCAAAAATTAACGAATTCAGCGAAAAATAATATGAAAATAAATATGCTTTCGGTAGTATTTCTCGAATATTTATTACATGCAAGGAAATGTTGAAACAATATTAATTTCCTTAAATAAACGTTGATTCTCTGATATTGAGATTTTCTTTTTTCCAATTTATTCAAATTTATTATTTTTGTATGATTTTTTTGTGAAATCCACTTTCTTTGAGTAATATTATAATTTTTAGGGTTATGTTAGGTTAAACTTTAGGTGAAATTAGCTAAGATTAGAGTTAGATTACATAATGAGACTTATGAGGAGAGCTATTGAGTTAGGTAAGGTTAGAAGTTGGGTTAGGTTAGGTAAATTAGTGGTTAGGTTATATTAGAAGTTGGATTAGGTAAAGAAGATTATAATCTATGTTAGCTTAGGTTAGAGATTGAGTTATGTAAGGTTAAGGATTGAGTAAGGTTAGATCAGATTAGAGTTTAGTTGTGCAAAAGGTTAGTTGTTGGTATGTGTTTAGTTAGAGGTTGGGTTATGTTAAAATAAACTAAAGTTAGAATAGGGATTGAGACAGGTATAGAGGTTGAGTTAGGTTATTTTTGAGTTGGGTTAGGTAAGTTTATTGTTAGGTTAGTTTACATTAGAAGTTGGATAAGCAAATATTTGAGGTTGGGTTAGGTTAGGTAAGAATATAATTAGAGATTAAGTTGTACAAGGTTAGGGATTAAGTTGGATAATATTAGAGGTTGAGTTAGGTAATGTTAGTGGTTAGGTTAGGTCAAGTTTGAGGTTGAGTTAGATTATGCATTGTTAGGGTTTGGGTTAGGTAAAATAATTTTAGAGGTTGGAAGTTGTTTTATGGTAATTGTCAGTACACAAATAATTTGAAAATGCACATTATCAAATTATTTGTATAGTGACCATAATTATATACATGTCAATACTCGTTACTTGGCAAATGCCGCATAATATATGCATAGACAGTGATAATCATTTCAATACCAATTTGCAAAAGTGTGTAAAGGTTTTGAAGGGGAACTGGAATACGTTGATGCAATGATTTATTGCAGCTGTGCGTGTAACTGAAAATTGCGATTTAGTGTGCATTTTTGCTCACTCCAAATTGGGGTTCGTTTGTGGATGCAAATTAGCCGCTCGGAAGGAGAGAGAGAGAGACGAGAAAGGGGATACGATTTATGCGAACAGTTAGATAAAACTTTCCAGATATAATCTAAATAGACCTGCCAAGTCGGATTAGATGTGGAAAAATTGGCGCAAGACGAATGGGCAACGAGCAACGCTGCAACGAGCGCCTTATGTAACACATAAATGTCTTATATACAGCATATAAACGTCTTTTATATAATGTCTTATATACAATAAATGGTTGTCTTATATATAACGTATAAATGTGTTATATAAGATCACTTTTTTTTTTGTTATTTTCCTTGTATATGCTTCGCGTTTTTCTTCAGCTTTCGGCATGCGATCCTCGCCAGAGCCAACAAACCCTCGTCTCCTTATTTTCGGTTCATTTTATCTCTTGACCGCCGCATATTACTCGAGTTTATTATAGCGGACATTAGTTTTCTGTTTGCTTTCAATGGTGTAGAATGTGAGAGAGAGATAGAAGGACGAGGGCAGTTTTAAATTGATGTTGGCTTGTTCTCTCGGGGGTAAATAGAGAAAGAGAGAGAGAAAAAGCTACACTACAAATATAACAAACAATCCATTACTGGTTGTGTATAGTGAGAGAGCCAGGCTTCGGCCACGGGTTTGTTTTTAACAACATCTCGACCACTATCATTATTGTAACCAACTCCAAGTTTCATCCGTCCCTTCGCTCCTCATCCTCCTCTTGTCCTCCGCAGATACATAACACTCACACACATGCACTCTACGTGTATGTAATTTCTGGTACCTTTTTTCTCTCTTCTTCTTCATTCTTTTTTCGGAGGACCGAAGAAGAAAACAAGATAATGACCCACGAGGGACGGACCGATAATAACGCAGCGCACCTTTCGGCACCTGCTTAACGCGCACACAACCACAATTCATAATAACACACCATGTCCGTGTAGTGTATGTCTATAGACCCATGGCAAGGCGAGGATCCTTGATCCTTGGAGCCGTCCGTCCCAGCTTGCAAACACGATTTGCCTGCTTGCGTTGTGTCTGGTCCGCTCTGTCTGTCTGCCTGCCTGCCTTCATCCATCCACCAAATTAAATACGACAAACGATCCGATGCGTGCGTTTCATTAAGGCCTCGCACGCCGATCGCAATCATTAGCGCATCTAACGACACTTTAATTATATAACAAGAGCGAGAACGACCCGTCGTCGTTCGTTCGCCGCTCGGACCGGTCCGCAGCGAATTGCCTCGTAATAACCACCCTGGTTATCACACCGTCACTTTGCGGATTCCTCAAACCCGGCAAATTGCAGTTATCCTCAACTGCAGGCCGTCATTTGAGTTCCTCAACAAATATAGTGACGACGGACAACCTATTTCATCCAATCTCCGAACCTACCCAAGAATGTTCAAACTCCATGAATGACCTTGCCGATCGGACTTCTAACAAAAATAAAAACTACCAGTCTAACTACACAAATATGAATAGCTTAAAGGCTAGATATAATCATGATACAAATATACAAGAACAATACCCATTTTTTGGGTGGTCTTAGGGATAATTAACAATAAATGACACTAATAAACTTTAACTTTTTAACTTTAAGTTTTAAACAGTTTTTTTCTCAAATGGACTATTTGAGAAAAAAATAAAAGAAAATCGAATGATTTCTAATAAATTTATAAGGATTATTTTTTTATTATAATCAGAATTTATTGTATTTCTATTAGAAAGTAAAACAAATATTGAATAATAGATCACAAAATAAAGTAAGCACACAACAATAACTCATATACCTCATTAATTCAAACTGATTTACATCATTATTTCTGAAATTACACGACATTCCATTTGTTGTATAATTCAAATTGTAATGATTATTATGATAATTGTATATGATATTTTTTATGCTACTTTTTATACTTTTCTTGATGAATTGATTTATCATTGCTAACAATGTGATTATAGATTTTTGGGAAGGAGGCAAAAGTGTAATTAATAATTCTAAAGTGCATCCAGGGATTTGCGTCCTGGTCATGCTGGGAATTTGATAAAGAGCATTTAATCCTGTGGAAAAAAAGGAAGAGAGCAAGTGGATTGAAGTGGTCCCACCACCATAAATAACTTTAATAGGCTTTAAGCAATGATGTACAAGTTCATGAAATATCTTCGAATCGGTTATCTAGAAAACAAATTGACCGTGATTACATAGAGATCCGTTGGGGTCTTTGGAATCCCTCGTGGGTATTATATGTCATCGACAAAAAAAAAACGAAGAAATGCATGGTTGGTATAAGTAGAAGAAAAGAATAAGGAATGTCCCACACGGCATGTAAGCAGCACAAAAGGCCCTTCGGAAATCCTATTTAAATCATGCACTCGCGCGGTCCCCTGTATTCGGTAGTATTAGAAAATGCACCCTAAAACCCTCTACTGCCACACTGATGTGTCGCAGCTGCGCGTCAAAATTAGACATCCCTTTTTCGGTATAAGCCTGGATAACACTTTTCTTTCCACAGACGACGGAGATGCATTATATTCATACAAATACTTTATCGTAGGTTGCATCTCTTTTAATCCGAAAGCCAACGTGAAATCACGGCGATAGCTGATGATGATGACTCGAGCATCGACGACAATGGAGAACAGGTGGAATTCCGTGGAAGATAGCGTCTCTCGTATTCCGATTCGGAGGACGACAACAAAGGGATTATTGGCTGAGGAAAAGAATGGAAGTAAGATGAAGAAGAAAAAAAAATAAAGAGAAGCTGAAACCATAAGCCTCGGATTACCTAATTAAATTAACGGCGATGCCAAGTGGGCATTCAGGTAATACCCACTTGGAGTTTAATTGGGCAATCCCGGAGTTTTCGCTCTCGTTATTGGCAGGTAAAGGAACCGAGAAGACCAAGAGCAAGAGGAGGAAACAGACAAGAGAGGAGCACGAACGAAGAATAGTGGAACAAAAAAAAACAAGAAGAGGAAAGACCCTGAAGCGAGGAAGAGTGTAATAAAAAGAAGAAAGAAAAAAAGGAAGGAGAGCGACGGGAGGGGCAGGCCATTAACGCGTCGGCAACGCTCATAAACAACTTAGATTGATGGGATCGATATTGTTCTCTACTCTGCTCTATACCCATTCCGATATCCAGATGTCACAGGCCAATACAATCTAATTATTTCAGTGGACGGACCTGTATCGTGTTACCCGTATAGCTAAATATCGTGTTCTTGCCTCCTTCCAAAGGTGCCACTTTTGATTTTACGCCTCCGATAGCGCCGTTACCCAAGTCAACCGATTCCGAATCGAACGAGAAGCCAACACTCTTTAAACATCTATATAAAAAAAAGGAGTGAAGTTTCCGTTCCATCAAGTCGTGATAGATATTCCAGCACTCCAGTTACCAGCATTGATCGAAAAGTGCATAGAATGAAAAAAGTAAATATATTATTTTCATAAAAAAAAACATTATTTACACTTTAAACATTTGTTTCGATTAAATGTAATAATTATACAGAATTTTTCTAATTACATTGAGTAATTATTTTGCTACAAAATATCAATGGTCTATAGTTCTTTGCAATGATTCATGTTTATTTTCATAGCTTATTGCAGAAAACACCATTAATATTTATTTAATTTTTTTAATGTTGAAATTTTACTGCTGAAATTTTATGATTTTTTCAATATTTGTTTAAACTTCAATTTAAATTAAAAATTTAAATTATGTTATGATGTTTTTGCAACAAAATATTTTTTAAATTTAAAGTTGATAATGTTACAAAAAATTAGTATGTTATATAACTTCAATATTTTTAACTATTGTTTAGATCTATTTCAATGTTTTCCCAGTCTCTGTAAAGTAGTGCAAATTGTAATTGATTTTCTCTTACAACGATTAATATCAAAAGACACAATATGGCAAAAATATTGTTTCCATGCTTAAATATGGACATTACTGAATAATGCATGTTTTTAGGTTGTCAAAATAAAAGTATACACCGATAGTTCTAATGATAGTTTTGAAGTGCAAACAACGATTTAATGTTAGAATATTGTGATATGAAAAATGAAACAGGTCTGAATTTAATATATTGTTCTGCAAGGTAAGTTTATTGAAGTTATATTATTATTAAAAAGTGTATCAATTTTAACATAATCTGTAGAAATCTGAGTTGTCAATTAAGTTTCAACGAAATTTTGCCTCTGTTAATTACAATTATGACAACTTTACTATTATGAACAATATATTTTGAAGTTTTTAGTTATGTCCTATGTTGATATATTTTACCATTATAATTATTCAGTTATAAAGTATGAACTTAGCATTTAACGGACCAAGGATACTTAACAACTACGTTATGTAAAGTTTAAGTCCAATAATACTAAGAACATTAAGAGACTATTTGCATATACCCTTACCTACTAATACTATATAATAAGGGTGGCCAAACTGTGGCTCGCGAGCCGCATGCAGCTCTTCAAGAGTCTTGTGGCTAGTGATTGAG
>NW_017097224.1:98862-175619 GCF_001412225.1 Nicrophorus vespilloides
ACCTTCCGCGTGTTAGGCGGATGTGATAACCACTACACCACGGAAACTATATATGACCTTTACATAGGTTAACTTTCCTAGAAAACCATAACTATTTTAGTCTCTTACATTAATATTATATAATGCTGCATCAACACTGCATGTGGAATAATACATTAATATGTCAAGTATACTTTATCTTCGTTACTAACAAGATTTTCTAAATCTTCCACTGAAAAACCATCATCAAATTCATTCAATAAAATTTATCATCCTCTTCATCAATATTTTGGAAACATATTGAGCATTATTGTACCAAATTGTCATTAATCAAAATACTAGATATTCTTATTTAGATACATGAATATCTATTTAATTTCTTCTGTTTTATTCTTTCGAATTCATATTTTGCAGTATTATCATTATTGCTGTATTGTATTGTTTACATATATCTTTTAATTGGAGAATGGATATCCTGAAGATTCTATAATTATGGGACTCGTACTTACTTGATTATCCTAATGGCCTTGGTCAGATATATTTCACGAATTGAACTGTCCGTAAAGATATATTTGTGATTAAATTTTCTAATTAGTATAAGTGATTAAATGAGTAAAACCTTCAAATTATATAGTTGGTATTTTCAGAATACCTAAATTATTTAATGAAAATATAATCATTGTGCATCAAATGCTGGATCAACGTATGCTTCAGCAAAAAATGTCAAGTGTACTACAAGTTACATCACAGTGTACAATTATAGTTGTCAATGTCATTTGACAATAATAATAGTTGGTACACTTCGCAGACATATTATGTTATAAAGAATACTTAAATCAATATTTAATAAGTAATTTTGATCTACATTTAGTTTATCTTGAATTTGTTTATAAAATATAATGTGTGTTTACTAAAAGAAATTAAGAAATATGAATAAAATGTATATGTAGTAAAACAAGTAAGGGATACAATTTTGAAAGTCGCTTTAGATATGAAATCAATAACTTTTATTACTGTCAGATCGGATTAAATGATTAAATGTGGTAGAAGGAAAATGAAATTACAGACGAAATCCGAACGTTTGAATGTTTTATTTGATGGACTTAATGACCTCCTATTTGAGAAGTTATTACTTGTTTGTTTCGTAATCGATTGTAGATTTGATGTATGGGTTCTTGTAAATCAATGCCGCCGAGAGAATCGTAGCAGTTTGGCTTCGTTAAACGCCCGCATGTCTCGAGCATTAAAATAAATCGGCCAGAAATGATGTTGTTCTTGCCTCTCTTCCTCTTCTTCCTCCATCTTCACCAAGAACTCTTCAAAAAAACCGCCGCTCGTTTCGCTATTTGCAGCAGATTTAGATTCACAGTAAGTGCATTTACTTTCCGGGTTCTTGGAGAGCGGAAGAACAATGAACGACATGTTATCCCCGCGGACAAAGGGAACGAAAACAAGGGAAAGAAAGAAACGAAAGAGGAAATAAGCCCTGCGAAGTTGTCACTGAAAACAATGCGTGTTTGAAGTGGAGGAAAATATCGCGCTGATAGAATAGTCGAAGGGCTGCAATAAAACAACATCAAATACACGGGGTGAATTTAATGGAAACGAAATCGCGGCGGCGGCGGCTGCGATGCTCCTCATCGAACTGGAAAGGGCCCAGGGGGATGCAATATACAAAAAGAAGAGAGAATAGGAGAAGAAAAAGGCCGAAGCAAATATTGTTCAATATTTCGCGAAGAGCTCCGTGAAGGGAGCAGCAACACTCGCGTGGCCCTACACACACACACAAAAAAAGAAGTAGAAAAGAGAAAACAGGGCACCCTCTTCTTCGGAATGGACGTGAATGTATGTGAACATAAAGCGATATTTGTTTGTCGAGGATGGATCTTACCCCCCACCCCACTAATATCAACATTCCATCGGGTCAGGACGTCTCCTTGCATCCAGACAGGCAGAAACACACATCAACTCTTCTTTGCTTCGAATAAATATAAAAAAAGTGGTTTGTATTAAATTGATGCAAATTTGATCCGCGCTTTGCACATCAAAAGCGAGATGGCGCGCTCTCCAATTCGCATCCACTCGCACGTAATTTGTATTGCGTTACGTACGACCAGATTGTAGACAGATATGCGCGTACGTTTCCGCTTTTCAAATGCTTTTGCAACGTACAAAAAAATTATAATAAAAGTCTCATAAAGGGAGAATTCATATTTTTTTTTTCGTAGCCCTGTCAGTTTTCATCGCGAAGTTCTTTGTCGTGTTCCGTTCTACTTCGTTCGCTGTGACGCAATAACTCGTGTTAAAATGTGTTACTTCATTTCGGCGTCCAACGTGGGGCACGATGTAAAATTGCATACATTTTTTTATTAAGGCAAATATTTCATATATTAATTTCTCTATACGTTTTCTATCTAACTATCTTCGAATGATCATTAGAAATTAGTCGAAATAAATATGTTCTTTTGGTGACTAACGTGGGGCAAAATCTTTATCTTCTGTCTAATGTAATTATTTTCTAGTATATTTTATATAACTTAAAATCTTATTATATTTGCAGCATTTTGCATTAAATTATTACATCAATATTCAGGATAAGCTTTAGTAAAACCTTGTACATCAGCGTTTCTCAACCAATGGGACCAAAAATGCGAAATGACAGCTGTCACCTTATGTCAAAGCGAAAAACTGATGAAATATTCTTAGTAATTAGGTGGTAGTACAACTACAAACAAATTAAATTAATTCGTGCATCAAAAAGGTTGAGAAACGCTGATCTATAACATGATTGTTTCCTTGATTTATATAATTCCTGTAGGAATTATTTGCATTCAAACTAATTTCAAACTGATATATCTAACCCAATTCAGATCGAGATTACAACCTAAATCCAATTATCATTCTGAAAATACTGAAAGAACAAATTGGTATTAACATTGGTTAAAAAACTAGTTTTAAATTACTTGAAATTAAATATAATTGGTATATGCTGAATTTCTAAATTAACGAACAATATTCCAATTTAATTTGAAATCTTCGTGCTGTTATTTGGTGCAGCAGAGATTACGGCAAATGATAGAGAGAGATAGCGGCGTTTAATTAGTGCTTATAAAGTCGGTGCCCGGCAGCTCTCAATTTATTTCGTTAGTTTTGCCGCATTTTAATTGCAGGTAAATCGAATTCCAATTTGTTCGAAAATGGAACGGTACAAAGGGCCGTAGAGTGGATGAACCAACTAGGATGAGTGAGAGGGAGAGAGGTGTTGTTCATTTATCTAATGCAGTAATTTCTAGAGTGGAACTGGCCGATATTTGCAACTATTACACCGTTGGACCGATTTCGAATTCGTTTCCCGCAAATCAATCACGCGAAATTATTTATAATTCGGAATAGTTATGGACCAGAAACCTAATTTAGTTCTCTTTCCATTGGTTTGTATTTGCGTCTGTCCGGATGCGCTATTTTTCTCTCCTGCTTTTATTCATTTTGCGGTGCAAAAAACAATTACCAAAAACGTTGCAGATAAATTTAATTGATACATGCGTTTAGAGAGTGGCGGAGTGTGTCCATTAAGCTGCACCTGACACGTCGAATTTCGCTGGGAATTGTTCATATGCCAGGAAACTTAATTAAATTTTCTGACTGACTACAAATTCTAAGTTTTGGAACGACTCAGATCACGACTCCAGTTTTAATTAACGAATTGCTAATCTTAAGATAATCAATATTACATACGTGTTATATATAATTGTGTTTTCATTTAAACGTTGCTATATCTCCTTTTCACGGCGTACTTGCCTACATCTCAAAAAGTCACTGTGGCCACGTTTGCTGATGACACTGCAATCCTGGCATCGCACACTGATCCAACAAATGCTCCAAGCCAGTCTTATTAACATCGAAAACTGGCTAAAAAAAGTGGAGAATTATCCACCTAGATCGACTTACTTGGAAAACGCATATAGCAACCAAGAGAAAATGTCAAAATCTGAGGGCTAGGAAGCTGGACTGGCTAATAGAAAGACACTGTTGCATATCAACAGAAAACAAAGTGCTCCTGTATAAAGCTATTCTAAAACCGATATTCAGCTTTGGGGATCTGCCTGTAACACCAGTATTGATATAATACTGATATTCTAGTCCAAAACGCTGAGGAAAATTTCCAATGCTCCATGGTTCTTCACAAACGATGACATCCACAAGCAAGCTAACATCAGTTTTGTTAAGGAAGGAATAGCAAAGCCCAGTACAAAATACCATCATCGGCTAGAGAATCACCCAAACCAACTAGCTATGGAGCTGATCATCAGCATACTGCAGATCATCATCGAAGACTGAAGAGGTTTAAACCGCAAGACTTACCCATCCGATTTTAATGACCAATAAATCAATGTTTGCATGTGCATAAATAATTAAAAATTAATAAAAAAGAAAAATTTAAACGTTAGATGGCGTCTATTGGATACTTGACTTTTGATAATTTACAACAGTTCAGGATGTAAAATAGCACCATGTCCAATTGATGGTAGTTAAGTGAGAAGAAAGTCTCTAGTATGATATAATTACTAAAACTATTATGATAGTTAATAATGATTGAAATAATGACCTTATTCATAATTATGATATGATATTGACTACTAGACTACTTGTACTTCAAGTTTTACATCTTATAAAAACATCCTTATAATTGATTTATTTTTAAGTTAGATGGCGAAATTGTAATTTGTCCCCATACAAAATTTAACACTAAACCTACCATACACGGTCAAATTACCGGTTTTGAAATTTTATTTAAAATTTAAAAGAAAAACTTCAAAAAACTTTGTAAAAAAATGTAATAGAAATTGGTCCAATTGGTTAAAATCTCATACTATAGGGTAGAAAGACCTATGGTCAATAGTCCTTTGTATAAGTTGACTTTTTTTTGAAAATATATATTTCTGATTTCTCATTTTTCATTAAGCTATACCTTTTGTTTTGAAGCGGTCATTTGATCGCTCACGGTAGGAATAGGTATACTTGAAGCGTCAGTAGGTTTAGTGTTAATACTCCACACACTGTGGTCAATGTTTAGTAAACAAGTTATTTTTATTTCATAAAAGAAATTTACTAATAATACAATAATTACAACATGTTGTCGTATGTCTATTAATTCGATAGTAGTTTAATAAGATTCGCACAGTTAAACCTTAAAAATCTTTCGTATGTAGATTGTGAAAACGATAATGAAAAGCGCCATATAAATTTTACGAGGAACATTAATTTTGTAGCTGAACATCTGTATCGTATAACATTTTTATATTGCAAATATGATGGTTTATGCGCAATATAAATTCTATAAAAAAATATATATTTATAACATGAAGTTTACTCCCATTTTGTAGGTTCATCAAAGTTCTATTAAGAAAAAACTTTGATAACCATGTTTTACCTTTACAATCAAGTTGTATATGTTTTTAATACGAATGAAATATTGAAAATTTTTATATTTTTTTTTTGATTGGTCAATAAATCAAACTTTTTTCTTTGTTGAAATTAAAGGAATTTATCATATAAAATAGAAAATACTAATTTTAATTTAAAAAAAAATAATGATTGAGTAACAATATAGAAATTTAGAAAATGTTCTTAAGATATATGTGTTTTTAAGAAAATATTGTGAGTTTTTGTACAATTTATCTTATTATTTGGATGTAAGTAAATTTACCTTTCGAATGATGTTTCTTTCTGTTTGCAGAAATATTTAGAACGTCTCTTCCATGACGAAGGAGAGAAAAAAAGGTTGCAGACCTCTTCTTCCTTAGATAAACAAGGCTTTAAAGATCCATCCTTCTTTGTCATTCCGTGCGGCGAGATTTCCGTAATTCCATTATACGTATTCAGGCCGCGCCGTCCCCCAGAACCATATTCAGCATAAATGCACGTCCTCCCCGGCATCTCAAGGTCCAAAAAGGCTGGAGAACCGCGAATATTTTTCAATTCGCAATTATCGGCGCCGCAGATAAAATCTCTTCATCCTCTTCCCGCTCCTCCGAAAGAGGGATGAGGGAAAACCCATTAATTCGGGACGTGCTAAACGGGAGCGCCCTTCTGGCCTCCACCTCCTCCTACCATCGCAAAGGAATATCATAGTGATTTTCCGTTTCTTCGGGAAATTTCATGTGCGAAGAAGGAAGGGTGGGTTGATTTATGTCCGGCCGCGGAGACGGACAGCGGCCGATCGTAAATCGAGCGGGCTGCGCGCGTCTGAAGCTGAAACTTTGCAGATTGCAAGTGAAATATGGGTGCTTGAGCTGCCGCCGCCGCCGCCGCCGCAGCCCCCGCTCTCCACGCCGCCCACCCATCGCTTTGCGATACATGCAGCATGCATCATGCATCGGCTATTACGAATGACCGCACACCCTAACACGCGAAGGTCAAACCAATTCTAGCGAACATATGAATCACTTAGACTTTACAAAAGATTTCCTACAATATTCAATAAGTCATTACAAAATTAAGTATAAATATTTATTACTTAGTTGGTCTTTCTAATTGTTCATAGTCTAATAGGTTTTTTCTTCTGTCTTATTAAGTACGGTTTTTACTTTTAATACAAGCAAATCCTTACTGTTGTTTCTTCAAGAGAAGCGAATCTTAGGTGTGTCTGAAGTTATTTCTAGGTGTAACATCGTGAATCACCAAGATATATAACTAATATCTTGAAATAAAGATAGTAAACTACAGTTACAAATATTTCAAGTAGAAAATTGGACATTATTGGATCATAACAGTACTGTTATTAATCATAATATGTAAAAAGGTCACCCATCTCAGTTGGTTAACTGTTGACATATTTAACAAAAATTAATGACACAAATAGAAAGTTATATTATTTTTTTCAGTTTTAATATATTTTTTTAAATATAGTCATTTAAAAGTGTCTGTCAACATAAAAGTGAATTAATTTGTAAACTTTGGCTATAAATTATTACTGTAAAGTGCAAATTATATAATTAATTAATTGACATTAATTCTATACTAAATATTTGAATACCTTTTAGAGGCCATAAATGTTTCATTTCAATGATTATATTGGTTTCTGTGGTATTAGTTATAATAATTATACAAGTTTATTGCATTAAATTAACAAAACGAAATTTGAACTACATTATAGCTTAAAATGTACAGATTTTACAAAAATTGTAGGAAAATTTGATTCGTTATAAGTTTTTAATTCTTATAAGAAAGTATCACATCATAATTAATGTATTAATTATATACTTTGATAAGATATAAGAATAATACAAAGTATACTATAAACTTAAAAAACTATCATTTATTCATAGAAATTTCTACCTTTGATAGATTTGAGGAAAAATTAAATAAACATGTTTTTGTCTGGATTTACAAAGTTTTATATAAAAAATAATGTTTCAATAAAATATGTTACATTTTTTTGTTAGATATCGACTAGATTAGTAAGGTAATATCAAGTAATCATAGACTAGTAAATGTAATTTGACAATGTTACATTATGTAACAACATGTAATACATATTACTCCACTATACGATACTTTACAAGTAGTTGTCAAGAAACGCTTAGTACAAATTGATTGGCAAGTATCATGTTGTCACTGTTAATGCAACAGCGAGTAGGCTTTACATTAGTTGTCATGTGACGTAATGTAGAACTGGCGTGTAAGGTAATGAGCATAAATTTGCTATTCCGTTTGTAGCCGGAAACGTATTCCGCACTTCGCAGGGATCACTTTCCGTGAGGAGGATATTAATGATTTTTTCCCTATCTTCGTCGGCCGCCAATCCGGGGATTCCGAATTAGGTAGCCGTCGGAATGCATTACCGAATTACTAGACAAGGTCGGATGAGGAACCATCCAGTCCCCTCACAAAATGCATTGCTAGTCAGTCAGAAAGAAAGAACCCCTCTCGGTTTCGTATGGACTAACAAACTAGCTGCAATCATCTTCTCCCCTGAACTTACCCTCTGAAAACTGTATCGCAGAGTCCCGTCACGAAGCCTCCCACGAGACTTGTTGGTATGCGCCAAAGCCGCCCCCGCAGCATCTCTCGCCGCCTCCCCACCTCCTCTCCACCATCCCATCCACCCTCTATTTTTTCTTCTCCCCTTTTTCCCATCCCGTTCCGGCACTGCATCCCCCCGGGGACGGTCAGACATCTCCACCCCCGCAACCGTTAATACACCCGACCATCGATTTTTAAGCCTCGCTTTCTTCGGCAAAAGAGGCGTCTTCGATGGAGAGGAGGGATAAAGTTACACTTCCTAAACGAATTTGTTTAAGTGAACGGAAAATTATTTACCCCTTTTTTTTCCCTAGGAGAGAAATAGAGTGAGAGGAAACCTCGAGCAACGAATCGATACGTCCCGACTCCAATCACAATAACAAACCGTAGGAAATGGAAACATTCGACGAACAAATCACTTCTTGTGGTTAGGGTACATTTTATTAAGCAAAATTCATTTAAAACTTGCAAACATCCAATCATTTGTTGCTCTTTCCTTTTTTTTTTGCTTAAGACGTAAATTATTCTCCGGCAGAAAAATGAAAGGATTTCTCTTCTTATATTTTATTGTCCGTAAGACAAATCGCACTGTTTATGACCTCTTCACATTCTTGCGCTTCTTTCCATTTCTCCAAAATTACTTATCTCCTGCGCATAATAGCATCTCATAAATCCCGAATTACGCATTCTTTGAATGTTTCAGAAAAATCCAATTCTTTCAGTTAAGTATTTCAGCATCAATCTTTATTAAGCTTCAACTTTTAAAGCTTTTGTATACAAATAATTTAATATATCTATCATCAATTTATTTGTATCATATATTTTTTCTTGTCTTCATCCAAATTAACTTATTTCATAAGTATAATGAATATTATTTTTGTTGTAATTTATGTAACTTTGTTTATATTTCTTTAAACAATTTGCCTTTATATAAGACTTTTTGTCCTAAAATGTTCAATAGAGAAATGTAGTTTTATTGTATAACTATTATATTTGACGTATTTTTTTTAATTGATTGTATAGTTAATTTTCAGAATGATCAGCTGAAAGAACGTTTTGTTTGTTGAACTACATCAAATCCTCGTGTTCTTGGGCCAATAAATTTGTTCGTTTCCGATCGTATCTGAAAACAAAACCAATGGCAAATAAAAACGAGGAAAGTTCACGTGTAAAGCAAATCCGTGCCAAGGGATTTTTGTTATTGGAATTATGGGCCCATTCTCTGCCTCTCTCACTGTTTCTCTCATATATATATAGGACTGGATTTGCGAATCCCAAAGTGTGTGTAATAATGCCCCAATGTTTCAATTGAATTTCAATTCATGGATCCAATTTATCTCTTTCAATGGTGGACACGCCTCAAGCGCGCGCCCACATCGAGGACGATTGTAACTGTGACTGTGACCGAAAGCTAATTCCATGGATGGCATAAAAATTCAATCCGCTTTATGGATTCAATGCAGTCACTGCGGGATTTGCATACTTTGTCTCTCCATCCATATCTCACTCACTAATATTGCACATCATCCCATCGATACTTGGATGGATCATCCTCACGATTGCATCCTTTCTTGTTGCTATCATTCTTATTACTAATAGAATTATTATTTGTAATTCTATTTGGATGTGCATCTGCTATTAACATGCATCGTCATCAATTTAATCATCTTAAACTGGGATTTAAGCTGATTGACCGATGCGCCCATCCGGATAGATAGCGGAGCATTCCCTCCGGCCTTTCGTCGCGCCTTAAAACTCGATTAATCAACGTTACGTACGACGAAGAAAGGATCAATCCGAGCTCGAAATGAATGTTGCCTGCGTGTAAACAGCATCAAAACTTTTAAGCGACATCCTGAAAGGATTCATCTTAATCGCTGCAATTAGTTTGCCTAATCTCCGAAGAACCATTCAGCAAATAGAGAATCACGGTGAAATCGTTTGTTTGCAGGATGGATTGTCACGCCGATTGCATGTTTTCTACGCTTTGCAGACGTGTGTATCTAGTGGATTACACAATTGTGTACATTTTCTGCATTAACGGAGTGGATTTTCTATATTAACAACTATTGTTTTGTGATAATTAACGTTTATTCAGGTTATATAAAGATTGTTTGGTAAGATACGACAAATCATTTTCTAAAATAATTGTACGTTCGTTTGAACATCGAGTACGTTCTAGCGAACTTACACATATTTGTATACAAAAATACATTTATAAGTGAATTGATGTATATTTATATATTTAACTTGATTTAATTTACCTTTAAAAGACTGATTGATAATATTTATTACATAAGGAAAGACATAATAAAATAAATATTTTCCAAAATAGTTTATAAATTGTTAAATGTTATGTACATGTTTATTGAATTCTGTCTAAAATAACATTATTAGTTGTTTTTTCATTACATGATGCCGGGATACAGTGGAAAATTGTACGTTCGTATAAATATCGAGTACGTTTGAGCGAACAATGGGACAATTGTGTACTAAAAATGTAAATTAATGCAATTATATGGGAATTAACGTTAATAGGTTCTTTCAATATTTGATTTAATATAATTATGATATTGAAACTTAAAAAAAAAAATTCGAAAAAGTTTGTGTAAGTTGTTAGATGATACGGACATGATTATTATAATTTCGGCCTGAATTAAGGTAATTACATTGTTTTTTTTCATTATATTATGTTGGGGTTGGGGATGATTGTACGTTCGTGTGAACATTGAGTACGTTCGTGTGAATAATGGGACAATTGTGCATCAAAAAATGTAAGTCATTCCGCCCAAATTATTAATGTTAGTTTAATATTAAAATTTTAATTTGTATAATTTCAAGCACAATTAATTAATAAATTAGATTAAATTGTCTAATTTAATCGTGAGCAATTACCTACGTAAATCTACGTTCCAAAATAAACAAGTATTTGTATCGAAATGGATTGTTGTTCGCCAAATAAATTTTGCGGAGAAGACGCGCTCGCTGATTAAACATCTTTTAGGACATTTTCCGAATCATTTAGTCCTTTTTCGAGCGTAGAAGGCAGGGTTTTGCAGCAGGGGAAGAATGAGGAGGGTTTTTAGCATGTAATTACTGGGAGTAGTTGCCGGAGTTAATGAATCGTCTGACAATTTTGTTTCTGCATTTGCACGAGACGGAATTGCGCCATACAACCACCCTCCTCTCACAATAGTCGGAAAGTAAATTTCAATAGAGTCCTCGAAAAGATAATCCCAACCACCCCCCAACACATAATCTGACCGGAAGTTGACTCGCGTCCAGGAAAATGCTGTGTTTTAAGCAGATTACCCTTACTGACGGATGCGTTTGTGTATGTATCTATGGTATAAGTATCAGTGGCTTAAATGGAATCGCGTTGGATGTGCAGAAATTCTCTCTTTCGGAGGATAAAAAATGTTTATATGTATATGTAGTGTGTGTATGTATTATATATATAAAGGGTGTACGAATATAATCAGCGGAGGAGCATCAATCATGTGTCGTTCCCGGGATTAGACCGATTGAATGATAACTAATGATATCGGCGCGATCGCACCGCTCCGGATTGACAGCGGATGCACAATGAGGCCACACCAGGCCATACATCATGTCCTCATCCTCCACCTCTTCCATCCCGCTTTCCACCATTACACCCACTCCCATCACCCATCCGGACGGGAATGACAACTCCTTTTTCTGTCGATCGGGCAGAAAAATTTTCCAAACTACACCGAATCCGGGCTCTAAAAAAGACGAATAAAAAAGAGCACCTCCGCAGTTACGAGTTAGCGGTTCTGATGGAAAACCAATTTGATGGAAAACCAAAAAATATCAATTTTTCATATCACTAGCAGCTTTACCAACCAACCATGTGTGCATTCCAGTTCTTTTGAACTTCGAAATAATGGGTATAATTTATACCATTTGTTCAATTACAGTAATCATTTTTTATTTAATAAAATTCGTAAAAATGTAAATGTTGATGTTTTGTTTATGTAAAAATATTTCATTTACTTATATATTAGTAATTATTAGATAAAAAAATAGTATAAAAAAATGTAATGATGTAATAAATGATTAAGAATGTGTTTTATTCTGTCTTGATTATTTCTATTAGTATTATATTTTGTGTTTATTATGAATGAAAGAAATGATAATTTGCAAACAATTTTCTTGATTGCTTTTGATGTAATTGTTTGCTGTGCTGTGAGTATTTATAAGGGATCGTCTCATCTGACCGCCAATAATAAATCATCGGCTCGGCGTTTCCATTTGAAGAAAACGCAAATCAGTCGTGGCGCGTTCGTATGCAGAAAAACGAGATCGGCAGAAATGAATGGTCGTGTGATTAGGGCAGCAGAACAATAAACCATAATTAATGCTTTCTTCTTGTTTCTGTGGGTTGCGGCGAGATCGTTGTAAGGTTGGTGAGGTATGCATAGTTGCAGAGTAATAATAAAGCAATTGGTTGCGTGTGGGTTCGGCCGGTTCGTTAAGGTGTCGTTCTGTGAAATATCGAGCATTGATCATATGAGGTGGAGGTGGCAGTAACGGCGGAGACGGCCCCCAGGAGGCGGCGGTCGCTGAGACCTGGGGGAGGCGATTTATGCGTTCCGCTGCACCTCAATGACTCACCGTCGATTAACCCAAATCCCCAGGACAAACGCGCGCCCTTCGTTCGCCCTTCCACCAGTCACCCTTCCTACAGCACAATATCGTCCGGGCATAAATATCAGGCGGAGATCCTTTGCAGCATTACCGATAATTGGACGTAATCTGGAACGCTTATCGCTTCCAATTCTATTAGCTGATTATTATTATTATTTGTTTTCGGCGAACTGGAGCGAAAGATTACGCCCACGATCAGCAACTTGCGCTTTCAATGAACCAACCTACCTGAAAATACCCATGGGCATGATTAAAGCACGTGGGATTACAAACGCTATATTGTTTAAAAGTCATGCTATTCAAGTTACTATACTACAAATAAATCTCATTATTTATCCACACTGCTACTACTATTAGTTATAATATTATCACATGAAATGTTATTTGATAGAAAAATATGTAATATAATACACAAAGGATACATATGGAATTATTAAACAACATCTTAATAGAAAAGAACAAAATAAACCACAAATAATTATGCAACTTTTAAATGTCATTTATTAAGGGTTTGTGGAAGGGCCCACGAGTGTGGGACCTCTGGCTTTGGACCAATTCATCATCTATGAAAAAATATTTAAATTAGATTCAAGAATATATATTTTATTGTAAAGTCTACAAGGGCCCACGACAAACTTAACACAATCCCTAAACAATATGAGTGAACATGAAAACTTCCGACCATGCTTATAGAATATTTCTAGCTACGCCACTGATTTAAATATATCGAATAAGTTAGTGTTATTTTTTTACATTTGCGAAATATTTAAAAATATTATAATTCCTATCTTTTCTATTGAAAGTCAGAATCTTTTTAAACATTGAGTTAATAAAATTTTCATTTTATAGTATTTTCATTAGTAAATAATTTGTTTTCATTTATAACAAAATTTATTTTTTTTTTCAGATATACAAACCTATAATATTTTATCATAATTTAATTAGTATTCATTTTTGATATTTCTTAATAGTTGCAATAAATATTATATCTTTTGATTACCTTGCATAGTGCGGATTCACTATATTCACTATGGGGTTAAGGTCCTTGATTAGTCTGGTTTCAAACAGTGCAAGATATTGGTGGAACCGCACTATGCGTGGTATTCATGTACTATGAAAATAAATTATAACTTAATATGTTGAATTGTATATTTATTAGTAAATTTAAGAAATGTAGAAGAATTGATAGTATCAATTTTTATAAAATGAAGATTGTTTGGGACCAGCTGCAGTTGTTGTTTAGCAATTAGATGCGATTTTATATTTCGGCCGTTGAAACTAATAGAGCTGTCTGCAAGGGGAAGAAGAGGAGGAGGACTTATTAGGCTTTCGGAAAGACAGAAATGTTAACGAGCCTGTTTTCGGGATGTCTATGAAATTGCGAAACAAGGTGCAACATAAAAAATAAGGAGGCGCGCATCGATGGATGAAGAAGTTGGTAAGGGGAGAGAAGGCAGAAGAGGTCTGTTATTATGCGGCCGGCATAATCGGCCACTTGACGGCCTCAACCTTGAGCCAGAGGTGAGGCCATGAAGAGTGGATGAAGAGGAGCAAAGAATTATAAGAAGAAGATGAAGGGAGCACCTGCGAACGCGCGCGGTCATTATCTTAGGCGGCTCGGCTAGTTAACGAAGAGGAGACCCCGGAGGGCCTTCGGACAGACGGGTTTTCTCTTCAACAACATATCTCTACCTCCAAATCACTGCACACGGCATATTTTTCTCACTTTTTTTTTCTCTTCCTTCCTCTTCTACGAGCACGCACCCCTCGCACAGATCCAGAATTCCTCAATTACAAGATGTTTTTTTAGAAATTAGTTGCTAGTAAATGGTTCACAGTTGTAGAAAAGCATTTTTATTCTTGAATGAATTCACATGTTTATAATTCCTCAGTTACAACAATTTTTATAAAAGTAACATCTAATATTATTTACAAATCTGTTGCTAGTAAATTATCTAATAGTTGACAGTTGTTGGACAAAAATTTTGTTCATTCATCTCTAAAAGTCTGATCCAGAATTGCTCAATTATATGAAGTTTTTTTTTTGTAAATGTAACATCCACTAGTATTTACAATCTGTTGCTGGTAAATTATCTAAGGGTTGACAACTGTAGCAGAGCAATTTTCTTCATTTAGGTATAATGTGTAGCGCAGCTGGTGTTAATCAAATCTTAAAAGTAAATCCAGAAGCGTTTCAGTCTTTGGGTTGTTAAGCTGTTGACGACTAGATTTATAACACATTTCTGTGTCACGCAATCCTGTCAAGGTGTTTGCTACTGCTTCTGTTTACCATTCCAAAGACCTACTTTGTCTTCTTTCTGATCCACCATAGATCTTTTCATGACATTTTCGAATAGAACCTTCTACACTGTAGAATTTATGAAGATTTTACTTATTCCAAAGGATATTTCCAATTCCTATCCAAGTGAGTAAAATATATTAATTCAATTGGATCGTTACATTTTTTATAGAACTATTAATTGTGAAATTTTAATTATTACATTGAAAAATAAAATTAGAAAACATACTTTTGCGCCAATTTTTTTTTTAACTTGAGCTCAATATAAGGAACTTTTATTTCTGTATTATCCAAACAGTTAAAACATCGATTTAAAATTTAATACCTTAAGATTATTCCTAATAAAATCTTGATTTCTTTTTGTTTGTTGTCAGTTTCAGAATGTCTACAAAGAGAAAAGATTTATAATTTCACTAGTATTGTTTCGTTTTTTATTTGATCCTTGATATTAACATTCAATGTTTTCTTTCATATAAGTGAAATTACATCCTTTGGTCGTATTAGTTCAATCAAGAGCGAAATATAAGGAATTTTTCAATTTACTTACTATTAGTTTTTAATATTCATTTATACCTAAAACGTAAATCTTTAAAACTGAATCTGATTAAATAGATTAGGTTAGTTAAGGACAAAAAAAACTACCAAAATTCAAAATATATTATTTTAATTATGTAATAATATACCAAGTATTATTTTGTAATTTGTTGCATAATACCTTAGTATATTTGAGTTCTAATGATATTCATTACTATGATAACGTTGTAGTCAATAATCTAGCCAAGATTTAGTTTAAGATAAATAATGCTTGTTTCTACTCATTTACTATTATATAATAAAATAGACAAAACATAGGATAATTGACCATAAGTTTTTTCGTCCTATTAAACCGTAATTATATACACAAATTTGTATAATGAGAAAAAAAGGTACCAAATTTATTGAAATATATTATGTGTCTCGGTTTCGTTGTTTTTTTCCTAAATTCCATTCTTAATATGAATATAGCTTAATCATAGTAATTTACCTGACTTTACATAACTAATAATCTAAAGATACAATTCTTGACAGGTTGTTAGTGTGTAGATAATAAGCATAAAACAGTTTTCTTGTAACAGGAAATGGAAGCAAATCGGACCAGTTCGATGCAGTTTATTTTTTTTTATGAAAAGAGGCGGAGGGAAGTCGCACGCTTCGCATCAGAAGAGCAGACATTATCGTAATTAGCATAATAACATTTCTGTCGCATTTCCTGCGGTTATATTTTCGGTGGCGGCAGCAGCTGATTGGTGTCAGGAGTTTTAGTGCAAGGGAAAAGCGTCCCTTCTGTTCAAAGTGGGGGAATGGTTGAAGAGGAGATGGTTTTCGTGCTACGCAGATGTTTTAATGGTTGTAATTTGAACGTGTTTTGATGTCATGCTAATTTCCGTGACTTCGCGAAATGCTCTGTTGATAAGCTTGGAACTTGTCTTCTTTTTTTCTTCTTCTTCTTCTTCTTCCATTATTCGATTTCCCTTTAACCAAAATAACTTTAACGGCACTATTTATTCAGCGTAATGTGACTTTTATTGTGGAATTTACGGCCCGCGGCTCTACCTTCTCACCCCCCTCAAAAGATATGTGCTATACCTTTTAAGTCGCTTTACGTAATGAATTTCACTTTAAGACTTCGCCTCTTGCGAGAAGGAGAGGGTTGCTTCTAAGTTATTAAAATTGCCTTAATTCTGATTTTCTATTTTATAGTCTGCACTTATTCATTACTGCTGAATTGCCGAAATGGCCCATTAAAATTCTGAATTGATATTTATTTTTTGTGCATACGCTCAGTTATCTTACTTAGAATATTAACATTGCCGCTGAAATAAAATGTTCAAAATTAATTTTATTTTTATATAATCTCAACATCAAATTAAATTTTGTATTATATATCATATAAATTACATATTATATTGTTTATTTACATTGATTTTTCCTCATTTTGGATGAATGTAGAATAATAAAGAAGTCACAAATTAATTAGAAACATTGGTATTTTTTTTTATTGATTTTGAAAAAAAAGTAATTTTAATTCAATTTGGACACTTTTTTTAAGTTTTAAATAGTTTTAAATTGAAAGTTATTTGATAGTAATTAGAAACGTTTTCTTATATTTTGATATTGATATTTTCAAAACTCTTCATATTTTTTATAAATTTGTTGAATATTTTACTATTTTATTAAAAAAAATATAGTATTTATAGTATAGAATCAAGTAAATAATTGATCTTTTAAATTTAGAAATATTACAAAAAATCAAACAAAGAAACTTTGCTTTTAAATTTAAAACTGTTTCAACTTATTATAGATTAATTCACTTTGAAGGTTCTTTATTTGAGACAAAGTATAGAAAAGGATTAAATAAAATCTAGTGTTTTCTAGAAAATTAATTTGAAGAAGAAATATTCACATAATTCAACGGAAAAATAATTTGAATTTTGCGTACAATATATAGTTTGACTAAATAGATAAATTTATTATAATAATTTCTAATAAATTATACTCTTTATTAAAAAGAAATATTTAAAATCATAGTGTAGAAAAATGATAGTTTTCACATATTTGTAAACAACAAAATTCTATTATTTAACTGGATAATCTTTGGTTCTACATATAATTATGTTATTGTTGTTGTGTTTATATATATATTTAGTTACTTACTAGTTTTGAGCTATTTTTTCATTGTATAGTTTATTAATGAAATTCTATTAATTTTTCACTATAAGTAAAATATTTCCAATACTTTATTACTTGTGTAAGTATAAGTAATTTATTACAATTTTTATATGAGTAAAGATTCGAATAGTGAGGAAGCACCTTTATATAGACAAGCATATGTTGAAATACTGCTTTTGTAATTTTATTCATTTTATAAGTTTTAAGTTCAGGTATTTCCCGACTTACGAACTAGTTCCGTTCCAAAAATTATTCGTAAGTCGGAGGAATTAAAAAAAATCAAAATATACTTATCTTAACACATTTCATCATGTTTTTTACTTTAATATATGTTAAATTCCGTGCATAAATTTGAAAAAATAGATTAAAATAAACAAAATACTTACTTACAAATACTTTTCAATGTAGACATTACAATTATTTAATAAAAAAAAAACAAAAGTACATCTTCCAAAAATATTATATTTTATTAAAGAAATTATCAATTTTAGTTTGGACAGTTAAATTTTTTATCACTATATATCTCCTTGTAACAAGTTAGAGCTTTTAGAATTTTGTTTGTAAGTCTGGGAGTTCGTCTATCGGGGGATACCTGTAATCTATACAAAACATGCGATTTTTATCAAATTTTCTTAACATTATAATCAAATATTTACATGCCTGTATAAACTCAAATATGTTATCGCTTTTATAAAAAGAATAAAAAAATATATACATTTTTAGAAAAAGTACAATATTTTTTGATATTTACTTAATATATTAATAAAAACTTCAAATAAATTAGATTACATTCGTGAATAATGAATAAAACATATGATTTAATAATTAGAATATCTTTTCTAATAATAATACATAAATAAATATAAAATAATTAATCGTTACAAGATAATCAAGATAAATTAATCTAATTTCTTAAAATAAAAGTTTCAATAGAAAGAATTAATCATATCTAAAAAGAACTTATAAACAAAACTTTGATAAAAGCTCAAGAAATTCCTAATGACAAATAGGAAGAAGGCCAAGAAAATTAAATAATAATCTCGAATTAAACTTAAAGCAGAACCGTTTATTGGCTCTTGAAAACCAATAAAGACGCTTCAGTAAATCTAATTAAAAGCAAGGAATAAAGCAAGTATTTATGGTACATAGCGTAGAAAGCCCGCAAGCTTGATAATCGCGTACAATAAAAAAATGTAATGCTGGCATGTTGTTGTTGTATAGTTGCCAGATTATGAGAACGCCGTTGTTGCTGCCGTTGTTTTAGTCGTGCGGTGGAGGCGCCGGGTCGTTTTCGTAGGGACAGAGTTTGGATGGGTGGTGGTTTACGTTGTGTGTGGGTGGTAGAGATATTTGCTTTGCGGCTGGAGCAACGTTCCGAGCCAACAAGGAAATTATTTTATTTAGTTATAATAAACGGTAATTAATGCTAAATCCGGGCCTCCGCTCTGAAACTGAATTCCACCCCAATAACCGGGGGCGCTTCAAACAAAACTGTTTATATCGTTTATAAACATCAAACGGGCCCCGCGCGCTCGGTGCAATTAATTCGCTCGCTGCGGTTTGGATTTTTTTACACGTTGTCTTTACTACCGCATTTCACTGTATGTTTTAAACAAATTTGTTATACAATTCGTTACCAGCTTACTGAACGAATAAATATAACATATGATTATTTTGTATCTTTTTTGTTTTATAAAACTCACATAAATTGCGTTATTATTGGATTTTTCAATCCATTTATTTTAGAAGAAAAAATGTAAATTCTCGTTTACGAATAATTTTATTTACATAGGAAAATATTAATTTCTGTTTAACATAGTTGGTTTTATCAATACATGTGTTAGATTTGATAATATTATTACTAATTTCTGAAAAAAACATTGGAAATTGGTAATTTAAAATACAAATTAGCATGAATTATTTTGAAAATTACGTTTTTATAATTGAAATATTGCACAAATGTTTATACTTAATTTAAAATTAATTAAGCAAGTAATTTTTAATAATTTAATACCTTTCTTAATAAATGTACTTGTCTCCAAGTTTATGTTTGAACTTTAGATCAATTTCATTGAATCTCATTAATATTTTGCAATTTCACGTTTCTTTGATTTTTATTTTACTCTAACAATTACATAAGATAATTAATAAATAAACCATGAACAATAAGATTTCTTGTAATATTAATAAACTTTTATAATTATTTGATGAATATACAATCATTTAAAAAAAAATCCAATTCGCAAATGTTTATGAATCATTATTTATCCCATCAACAACACCATACCAAGAAACTTGTAAAAGTAATTGGATAAGTACAAGTTGTCGAATATTTACTCTCCTTCTATTTGCATTTAGCAAAACTTCAGATATTATTTCTTTCTCAAGTACATGGTGGGCCAACTTCGATTGACTGATGTAAAATACATATAACTTTTCTTAGCTTCTCTTTTTTGAGATGAAAGTATAGTTTATTAGAATTTATCTGATATAAGTGTAGAAAATAATATCGTTTAAATGACCTTCATTTTCTTGTTGCACGTAATGACTCTTTCTAATGCATTTCTGGTTACAAATTTGTTATTTTTTTTACGAATAAAAATAGCTTGTGTAATAAGTAATAAGATTAAGTAGTTTGTCTCATTTCTAATAATCCCGGGATTTAAACGTGAATCAATGGAGCGTGATTATAAAAATCAGTTAATTTCCCGGGAATTAGCTCCCGGGAAACTCCACTACTGGTGACATCATTTTTTTTCTAGGCAGGGTTAGATAATAGAGAATGTTCCAAAAAATGCTTGAATGCAATGTTAATTAATTAATATAACATACAAATTTGTCCGAAAATAGGATTCTCATTATAAGCTGGTTTATTGTTTGTGGTTTATTCTTGTAAACCATCCACATAAAAAGAAATCAGGTGTCGTTAAATTGGGAGAACGGTGAGGAAAAGCGAAATCAGAATTTTTCGAAATAATTCAGTCACCGAATTTATTGGCATATCTGGTTTTATGGATAATATTTATAATAATTTTATAAAAATAACACATAATTTCAATAGAATGATATAATGTGTTTATTTGTGATAATTATACCAGAAATTGAAATATGTATGATTTGCATATAAGTTTCAGAGTACGAGTCTTTGTTCCTATTGTTTCATAAAGGTTTCAGTTCCTTTTTAATTTACAATATTTTGTATGGTTTTACTTCTTCCATTGTAAATGTATATACAAGTTATATTATTTACTCCTACTAGATCAGTAGCTTTCGATTTACATGTTATATCATCAAGAAAAACTTCTTTCTAGAGATGCAGAAAATTTGATTTAAAAAAATAGCTAGTATAATAAGTAATAAGATTAAGTAGCCTGTCTCATTTCTAATAATCCCGGGATTTAAACGTGAATCCCTGGAGTCGTGATGATAAAAATCAGCTAAATTCCCGGGAATTGGCTCCCGGGAAACTCCACTACTGGTGAAATAATTTGTTTTCTAGTCAGGGTAAGATAATAGAGAATGTTCCAATAGTGTTATTGGGATTGAAGGATAAACAAACAAAATAAAAGTTTTACTGATCAATCAAAACTTTATTACTTACAGAATTACTGAAGTTAATCATTTTGACGCAATATTGTCATTATTTCTTGTGAACATTTCAAAGATTTTGGTAACTTTGATTCTCTTCTTAGTTTTTATATGTTTATCAAAGAAGACTTGATCCTAATTTTTCAAATATTATATTGACAGAAAGTTTAATTACTGTTTGTTTATTGATATATCATTTATAAAGTTTATACTATATATTTCATTGAAATGTATTTTGTTAATTCATTACTACTAACGTTATTGATGCAATGAACAAATACATGTTTGGAGGGCTATGGAAATAAATGCAATTCTGCAAATTAAGTTGAAAAAGTTCAATTTACTCGCTATCCCAGTCAATTTCAATTTGTTTCGATGATACTCGATAATGAGTTGTTTCAATGGAAAATCCATTTATAGTATAAAACATGAGAGAATCATATCGACCCTGCACCCTACAGCATTAATTATAAATTAATTTTACCTTGCCTTCAGAATGCTCAAAACTTTGAAAAACCGCACTCACGAAATGTGTCGCGACAATACGCTGTCCTCCGTGCGAGCGTTCGTTATAAACGATGCAAAGTTTTTGCCGCCTTTTTCGCGTGATTAATACGAAGTGCCTTTTTGGCTTTTCGACTACTCGCACTTGCTGCTCAGCTCGTGTAAATGATAATTAATAATGTCGGAGGTGGAGAGGTGGACAGAATGGAGGAGTCGGAGGAGGCCGCCTGAGGTTACCCATTGACACCGGAGCGCTCCGGAGTTCCCAGCATCATTAGTTAATTAAGCTAATTGATGGGCGGCCACCGCTAGCTACTAGCTTCATCCCCGGCACAAATCCAATTGCAATTGTATCAATTCCTTAACGCCACATTTGACCACCCCCGCACGTATGCCATTAAGGTCACCGGCCACCACCATCACTATATTATATAATCACATCGACCGCGCACAACCAATTACAGATGATTCATCGGTACACATTAATCTTTATCTAGTTTACGTTCTCCACCGATTTTATATTATTTCTCTGAGTTATTACCAGTTTTTTTTATTATATATACGGGGTGGTAAAAAAAATACACACCTGCCCCGATGGATTCCTCAAATTAGCCTCTTCGCACCTTTTTAACACAGCCAACCGAACATCCGTACCTTCCTCATAGTGACGCACTAAATACTTAACAAGCGCATAAAAATCCACCCAAAATAGGTATAACCTTTATAAGATGAATACTATACTTAATCAAGGAATTGAAGTCACAGGGTATAATCTTCATAACAATTAGAACTATTACTTCATCATTGTAATTAAAGATTATGGTAAATTATTAAAAATATCCATAAATAAATATAGTTGACGTTATTTTTAGTAATTTTTTAAGTAAATTTCGCTTTTTTAAATTACGCAATAATCTTAGTTCTATATTCCTGAAAACGTTAGTATTTAGTCCATATTCATGCTCAACTATATATAATAAAGTTTATTTAAATTTGATATAAATTAGAAGTTAATTAATTTCAATAAACTAGAAAACTTTTTAAATTTTTTAAGAAGATAAAACAATAACAATTGTATTTTTTTAATAAATCTATATATTATCTTTAAATATTGTCAATTTGTTCATTTGAAATCACCAGACTTATTTTAAATCAGTTTCTAAAATTTTTGGTTTCATTTGAGATTTCTTTCTTTCTATTTTTTGTTAGTATTATCTCTGATTATTTTAGTACAATTTAATTTAATTAAATACCATTTAGGTAACTAAAATTTACTTTTCTATGTCTAGAGTCTAGACTATTATTGTCTACAATTTATGTAAGTCTGCTTTAATGTATTAAAGTGAACTTTAGTCTACTACTTACTTGAGGTTATTTCAGTCTACTTATGTCAAATTTAGTTTACTTAAGTCAATTTTAGAAAATATTATTTTATTTATTTAATTTATTACATGTGTAATAATAAATCTTCAAATGCAACAAAGTGTTTAGAAATACTATAATTAAGGTATAAAATTGTGTGAATGTATGCATAAAAGTTTCTGTCAATTTTATATCACTTCAATTTATTTATAATTAATTATTGTTTATAATTAGTATTATATTAAATGAAAAATTGAGTTTTTTTTATAATATAAATAATTACTAAATAAAATACGGAAAACATTGTAAATATAATGAAAATAATGTTAGTAAAGAAATAAAGGATTATTTATTGAAAAATATTTACTGGAAAGTACATAAATCGGTTCAATTGAATCAATATTAACAATTAATAATATTATATAATTTAGACAACTTTCCTCTCTAAAATGAACTTTAGTCTATTTAAGATAACTTTAGACAATTTAAGTGAATTCTACTTATATTACTACTTACTTGAGTTTTCTTAAATCTACTTAAAACAACTTACGTCAAGTTTATTCAACTTAAGTCAATTTTTGCCAACTTAAGATAACCTTAGTCTACTTAAAATATATTTCAGTCTTAAGTCTTCTTGATTTAACTCTACTTAGATTTTATAGAAAACTAGATACAAATACTTAAGTATATTTTAGATTAGTTTAGTAGTCTAATATATACAATATGTAAGTATGCTTTAATGTATTAAAGTGAACTTAAATCCACTACTCAATTTTAGATTTTTTTGATTTACCTAATTTATTACATGTGTAACAATAAATATTTAATTGCAACAATGTTTTTAAAAATAAATGAAAAATTGAGATTGAAAAAAAATGTAAATACATTGATTTGGTATGAAATTAATGCTCCTAAATGAACAAAGGATTACTTCTTGAGATTTTTTTTTATTGTTCCATAAATTTAAGGTACGTCTTATGGTCCGAAAATTAGGTAAATTAAATGATCTTTCCTTAAAAATTTGTTTGTAAAAGGAGATTATATACTTTACTACTAAACATTGTACATTGTTATTTTTTTTTTATAAAAAAATAAATATGAGAAAGTATATTTCTCTACCAGTGAGGTGAAGAGTAGGAAAATTGCACTTTTGTAACCTAAATTTATCGAATCATATTTATTTCCTAAATCCCAAACAAGCATTTGTCTACTGCAGCACTGACGTTCATGTAAAGTACAAAATAAAAAGCAACAGCAATAAAATAAATAAGAATAAATCAAGTACATGAATATTATTTAGAAAAATTAAAGTTATACCAATGTGAGAAACTATATTTCTCTATTAGCGATGTGAGGTGTAGGAAAATTGCAATTTTATAATCTAAATATATCGAATCGTATTTATTTTCCAAATCCCAAAACATGCATTTGTCCATTGCAGCACTGACGTTCACAGTAATGAACAAAACAGAAGCAACAACAACTACAAACAATAAAAAAAAAGAATAAACCAAACGGATGAAATGTATTTGCATGCGAGCAAAATGGGGTTCGTGTCTGCGCCTCCGACCATTTTTATTTGTCAAACTGGCGTAATTTAAAAACCCATTAAGATAACAATTTTAACAACGGCGATATAAAAAGAAAATGCGACGAACCAGATGGAAAATAGCCGAGGACTTTCGTTCCTCCAGATTATCGGCTCGCACGAAATTATTAATAAAAGTGCGGTAATCGTGCCCCCCTTTTATTTATTTTATTTTTTTAACCATGAAGCTTTTAATCTTAACGGGTGCCTCGATCAATCTCTTTGCGGAAAAGCCGGACGAGGAGCGAGAGTCGACGGGAAGGAAAAATAACGTGCATGGAAAATCCATCGCTTTGCATATTCCCTGACTTATTGCCCATTCCGTTAACTACGTTTCCCTTTTACGCAACATCAAATTAAATGTTAACATCTGCCCCCATTTCTTTTCTTTAGCACGAACCGCCGTTTCCGACTTGTTTGAACTTTAATTAGTTTTCATTCATTTCGGTTTTATTTGTGACAACGTATCCGCTTTTTTTTTCATTTACACGCTTTGTTTTTAAGCGAAGTCAAAATATTCATTTCGCATAATAAATAGATTAATTTTAGATAAATTGCATTGATTATAACTTTAATAAATAGTTTTTATTAGTTTTAGTTACTTTAGATTATTTTACTACAGTAAAGTTTAATTAAATACATTTTAATACTATTTATGTTTGATTTATTGTACTTAAGTGAATTTTAGTTTACTACGTACTTATGTTTACTTCAGTAAACTTATGTCAGCTTTAGTTTACTTAAGTCAACTTTAGCTTATTTGAGATAACTTTAGACTATTTTAGTTTTATGAATTCTACTTAAGCCAACTTCAGTTTACTTAAGTAAACTTTATTTATTACTTGAGTTTAGTCTTTTAAGTCAATTTCAGTTTTCTACTTGAACCAACTTAAGTCAAATTTATTCTACTTAAGTCATTTTTTGTCAACTTAAATCAACCTTAGCCTACTTAAAATATATTTCAGTATTAAGCCTATTTCAATCTACTTAGATTTTATTAAAGAATACTACGTATATTTTAGATTACTTAAGTCTACTTTAGTTTATTGAAGCATATTTAAAAATAAAATTTGCAAATAAAAAGTTTTCAAAGTTATATTAACTGCATTCGCGCAAACGTACTCGTTAGGATAAGTTAGTTAGGAGATTGACGTCAATTATAGCAGTTGCGGCCGTTCGGACAATCCGCAGATTAAACCGAGTACACCTCAAAAGTTTTAAACCTATCGTATTTATCTGAAGCGACACAATTAGTTTGGTTAATCTTCAAAACGAAGAACGAAAGGAAGATGGAACGGGATATATCCATGTTCCTGTATAGCGGTCGCCCTTAACCGGCAATCGGAGCTTCCGAGCTAATAATCATTAAGGGCTTTAGTTTAATTACGTTCCCGCGCAAAGCACGAAACCACTTCTTTCTTACTGCATCATTAACATTTCCCAACAATTATAGAAATTATGTATATTATAAAATGATGATCATAAAGTTTAATTTTTAAATATAATTCGTTGTGAAATAATTATTTAACTCTGTTAATAAATAGTTAAATTAATAGTTAAACATTTTTTTTTTTCATTTTTTTCTACACATTTTTTACACATAAAGGGTGTCTCAAAAATAACTAACATTTTAAATTTGCTAAGATATTTCTCAAACATTTTATGTTCTAAAATTAATGATATAGATGTAGAAGACATGCGGTTTTAAGAAAAATTACGAAACGAGGTGAATTAGCCGCCAAGTTCATAGACTTGACATCGCTAGACTTCTTTCTTTTGGGTTGTCTTAAGCATATTATATTAAACAAACGATTGAGTATCTCAAATATGAAATTTGACACAAAATTTTTGAAATTTCTCAGCAAGTATATCAACATATTAAGGAAAATTTCATCAAAAGTGTGAACACGAACATCACATATAACCTCTATGTCTCTACTTTCTAAAAGAGCAAAAATATTATCAATTATCCAATAAAAAATGTGTTTAATTAAAAAAATAAATTATCAGTTTATTATGGGACACCTTTTATTTATCATTCTGTGCATAAATAAAAACAATAAATATGGAACATAGAGAAAGTTAATGTTTTCAATTACATGAAGATGAGTTAGTTCATTAAGTTATAAAATATTATTCCGTAAAATAAATGATATTAAAATGGGAACAGTTGTTAATTAGTGAAAGGGATGTGTACAAATCCTCCTCGATTCTGGCGACATTAACGAACGAATCGAGTTATGCATATATTTTCATGCGAAAGTTGGAAAATAACGCATTTCGCCGGCGGCAGCAGCCGCCACTTGAAATATTAATAGACGGACCGGAGGAATAATTAACAAGGAACAATGAAAATAATTGTTGCGGACGTCCTTGGAACGATGAAATTTTAATTCATCCGCCGTCGCTTGCGAAAGTTCGTCCGAATCGAATTACGAGACGGGCATGCGGCACGAACGATCCTGACGTGCGAATTGTGTCCTTTTCCCTACTTTTCCCCATCGAAATAGTCTCATCCCTTCACAATATCCCTTCCTCCGAAGACCAATTCCCAGCCGTAAACCAGCACGCTAGGATCATCGAACATCAGCAAAAAAGAAAACAAGGTTTAAACCATAATATTTGGATGGAAAACCTATCGCACGAAATAATTACTAAACCTTGTTGCATAATAAATAAGTTGTATTTGCGTTGCGCAAGTGGAAATATCAATTCCGTTTGAACGTTAATTGGTATTGTTTTACTATTGTTGCCAAGCGCATCCACCAAATTTACGTAACCGGTAATTGAAATTTGCATTATTTACAGCTGTTTATTTATGCGATTGACATATAAATTCAGTTGTATCCTTTTTTTATTGGACTTTTCCCGATGAAGTAGTGAGTTGCCGAATTTGGATCAACTAAAGTTATTTTAAAAAATATTTAAAGGCGTAAAGAATATTTAAAAATATCGTAAAGAAATTTTACTATTTGTGCTAGGCTACAACTAGTACAACTAGTAGCCCGCGGGCCACATACAAAACTCAAAAATTATATAAATGTTCAAAAACAATAAATTTTACAAAATTGCTACTAAAAATAACTTTTTATTTTTGTCCCAAAATAAATCGTCCTTTAATAATGTGGCTTAATAGTTGGGAATTTCTGATCATATCTATTCTTTTTAAATAAATAAAGCAACTAGTTTTCTGAAATGGACCATTGCTTTAATTTCATTCTTATTAAGTATACAGTTTTAGTTTTAATCAAAATAATGTTTTTTTCATTAAAGTTACTATAGAATACCAATATTTTCTTACAATTATTGATCTAAAATATCATTTCTTCATTACTAGTTTTGACAATTATTTTTCATTGACCAGTTTTATTGATTTTAACGACATGCATTTATAAAACATTATGAAGTGTTTATTTTAGTTCTTTGTAACAATGGACAATAATTTATGAAAAAGTTGTTTATTTTACTTTTTTGACTTTCTAGTTCACTTCAGTTTATTCAGATATGGATTTATAGTATATACTTATAAATCCAACGATTTTCTGAGCTTTGAAATAAATTAATCTGGTTGAATCTGAGATCTAGTCTGAGTTGGAAGAAACTGTTAGATGGTGTAGTGTGCGATTCCTCGTATCTCAAATCTTGCTTTCATCTCAAAGCAAAATATCGCTCGTTCGGCGGCTCGTATCTCAAAACACTCGTATATTAAAGCACTTGTATATCGAGGAACCACTGTACAATTTCCATCTAGAGTTTAAGATAGTTTATATTGTTTAAACTCCATATACACGTAGTGGTTCAATCTAGGCAACTATCCCTTATTTACATCAGTAACGCAGCAATTTCAGAAATAAAAATAATTTACACAAATTAATTACCTTCTCTCCGCTACATAATAAATAAGTTGTATTTACTATGCACAATTGGAAATATCAATTGCGAATGAACGTTAATTGGCATTGTGCAATTGCCATCGCCCGACGCATCCACCAAAAAATCTGCTCGACCGGTAATTGAAAGCTCCATTATTTACAGTTGTGTATATTCATTTTGGCTCGCGAAATATTCGTGCGCCCATCCTGACGCTGACGTGGCAGGACTTTCGTCGAGTTTGTTCGACAACATTCCATAAATGCGTCGATCCATTTTTAATACGGTCGCCCCGCATCGACGCGAAACTGTTTTTGAATGTTTAATGAAGCGTGAGCGGCGCGGCGGCCGATTTAATTCTGATCAAAAATCGATTTGCGCGTTAATTAATAAATAAGCTCAATTTATCGGGCATTAAAATTAATGTGTGTATTTGCACGCTCGAAATGCGTTATTGAATCTTTCGTGTTTCATTCAGTATTGTATTTATTTACGATTATATTTATGTTGTTGTTCGGATTTTGTTGAATGCTTTTATCGCCTTCTATTCAATAGCATTTACCGAAACTAATCCATCTTGTTACGTAAAGTCTCGTATCAAATCTGCGCCTAAAACGGACATTTCGTTGCTACGACCGTAGCATTTCAGGATTTTAAGTAATGCGATTATAAACTTCAGTTAAATAAACGCAAACGTCACCAGAAATATGAAAGTTAAACTGCTTTTCCTCCAAAAATTAAAGCGCTCTACAAACAATTTAAATATAACTATTTTTAAATTTAAACTAACATTTTAATCTCAATTATATTATATGAATATTGTAATTATACATTATAAAATATAAAGTTAATTTCACTTTGTTGGTAATTTTTTATAATTATTTCACATTTATTTCACTTTATTTATTGCAATGCCTTATTTAAGTATATTTGATGATAAATTTTGATTTTTATTTGGTGATTTTACTTTTACACATTAAGAAAATTTGAGAAATCAATAAAAAATAATTATTTATAGTCATTTTTAGATATTCTATACTTTGAATTGATTTCAATTTTATAGGAAGACTACAGTAGATTAGGAAAGATTAATGTTAGCAATGAGAAGAAATTTGGATTGATATTTGCATAATTCCACATAAAGGTTTATAAATAATGTTTTGTAAAAGAAAACAAATCTTTTTTCTTCTAACTTAGAAATAGTTTATTAAGTTTCATTAACATAGATTTTATTAATGAAAAAAAAAACAAGAAATTCAGAAAAGTTAAATATTATTTTTTCATTATTACTTTAGAAATTTTACCATGTGGATAAATTTGATTTTAAAAATAAAGTTCTAATTTGCTAATTCAACTTTCTTAATCAAAGTAAATATAAAGGAGTTTTAATAAACTAGTAGTAAATTTATAAATTAGAAAATATTTGCAACTAAAATAAATAATTTCTGAATATAATTAAGTAAATTGAAAAGAATCTAATGAAATTTGTATCATATTAAATAATTTACAATTTAGGTTTGTTAAATCAAAGTTAATAAAAATGTATATTAATGAATATATAGGTATTATCTTCAATTATTGTTTTAGAAATTTTATGTATGTAAAATTTGATACACAATTTTGGTGAACTAAAAATTTCTAGTTTATTACAAATTTTCTAAAAACAAATAAATAATATATAGTAAATAAATATATAGTAAATAATGTAATGAAATTTGTATTATATAAAATAATTTCTAATTTAAGTTATTAATAAATTTACTCAGACAAAAAAAAGATCAATAATTGTGAAATTTAAATAAATACATTTAAAATAAACTAAGGGAAATTATTATTTTGAGAAAAATTAGTATTTTAGTTTGGAACAAATAAAAATTGCATATTATTATTTTGTATTTCATTATTATTTATTTCATATTTGTCGCTTAATTAAATTACTTTATTATTATTATTTAAATGATGATTAAAACATTTGTATATTGTAATTAGTAAAACTGCAACTTGCTAAACAGTAGCATTACACTGAAACTTAACGTTTTACTTGTTTCAAGTTCATCCCCTAAAAATGTGGAGGATCCATGGATCCGGCTCATACAAAAGGAGGGAGCGACAGTTAACTAAAGTTTAATTATTTCTTAAACCCCAAAGAAGAGCAGAGGAATTAATCGTGGGATTACTTTAATTTTATTTCTGGAGCCCATCCTCTTTCCTCTTCTTCCCCCACGCCGTTTTTCTTTGTGCTCTGCATCCCGGCAATAAAACTTTATTAATTAGCTCCCACCAAACTCTTGGAAAATGTGCATCGGTGGCAGATGCACATTTTCAGCTCTGTCCTAATCATTTAATCCCTAACGAACAACTAAGTAATGCATAATATTAAGATTATTATGTAATTTTCTTAAGATTTGTGATGTACTAGTGACAAGTACTCAAAAGATTAAAAAGATATTTATTATTTTACATAAATATTGTATACATAATTAAATTTTATAGTTTTTGTCAATTTCTTTTAGAAATTTAATACAATAGAATTAATAAATGTATTATAAAAAATAAACATGTATGTAATGTAAATTAATTGTTTTCATCGTATAATTGAATTTATACTTGAATTTCCATTGAAACGTATAAATAAATAACGAATAGAGGAATCAAATATTGAACGGTGAATTGACGTGAATTGGAAAGCTACAAAGAGCATTCTGATAGACGAATGGAAAATTAATCAAGTGCTATTAACGGCCTAATACAGCAATTAATTTATTCCGCAAATGAAAACAATCAATTGCAATGCGCAAAATAATTTCGCATTCGTATTTTCCCGATCGCGGTTGTTGTTGTTGTGTACAGATTTCAATTCAATATTGGGTGCGTTATTAATCGCGGATAATACCGGATGTTTAATCATTGACTTTTTTTATTGGGAAAACAAACAAGAATTAATTAACTTCGTTTCAGTTATTTGATCATTTATTGGATGAATAAGTTAAAAAAGGAAATAGTAAATATAATAGAATTAGGAATATAATTTGAAATAAGAAATATAGTTTTGAAATGATTGAAAGACAATATTGTATAACTATTGTATAAACAGTCATAAAACAAGATTATATAATGATGATATAGTTTAAAGTTGACTTGTATAATCCGCGGGCCGCATGCTGCCCAGGATCCCTATGAATTCGGCTCAACAAAAAACTTACAAACTTTATAGTATTGCGACTAAAAATACTATTAATAATACTATAAATTCAATTTATAAGCGTTGTATTTTTAAATTACAAAACTCTTAAATCATTCTGTAATAATTGCATTTATTGTTAGAATATGGATTTCTGAATAATAGTTGTATATAAAGGGTGAGAGGAAGATTTGAATTTGCCGCCATTTGTGTAGTAAAGTGTTGGAAACCCCAAATAAAAAACAATTTGACACTTTACTGCATAAAGGGCGGCTAATTCAAATCTTGCGTTAATTTTGGGACACACCTTTTTCTTTGTTTGAACTTAATATTCCCTTTTTTCTGCATATTTACGTACTTCAAAATAATAGCGATATGAACTAATTTCTTGCAGTTTATAGATATTTTTCACTTTATAAGCCAATTCTTATTGAAGTTATACAATAATATAGATAAAAAATAAAAATGTCAATGTCGCGCAAAGTACAGTTAAACTATAAGAAAATGAAAAGTTTTAAACAGTCAACTTATATACAAAGTAAAATCATATGTGAATATATGAATCTAAAGTTGATTGTTCTATTTTCTCCTTCATCTGACATTTATTTGTACTGACTCATTCTATTTAATATTGGTTGCTTAACATTAAAAATCAGGATAATTTACACTAAAAACAAACGGTTTCAATGTCAATCATCTTCAATCTTTGGTTATTAATACTGTTAATATTTTTTTCTAAATTTTCTACTAAAAAATCATGATCTTCTGCATTGAATAAATTCGAAATTTTCGAAGTATTTTCTTTGTCCATATTTTTTAACGAAACTTCAGAATTTGTTTGTAACTTTTTTGTAAGAACTAACAATTTTTTCAGATAATTGACGAGTTCATTATATAAAAAGCTTCGTTATCAGAGGTAAAGTTAATAAGGTATGAAAATATAGTTAGGAAAATTTAGGAACTTAAATTTCGTATTCTTTTTTCTTTATAGCTAGCAAGTTTTTCTAAATGTTCTACTGAATACTCGTCGTCTTCTGCATTGAATAAATTCGAAATTTTCGAAGTATTTTCTAGTACAAATTTTGTCCATATTTTTTAACGAAATTTATGAATTTCTTTCTAACTTCTTTATAAGAACTATCAATTTTCTCGGATAATTAGCGACTTCATTATATAAAAAGCTTCGTTATCAGAGGTAAAGTGAATGAGGTATGAAAATATAGTTAGGAAAATTTAGTAACTTTAATTTCGTATTCTTTTTCTTTATAGCTAGCAAGTTTTTCTAAATGTTCTACTGAAAACTCGTCATCTTCTGCATTGAATAAATTCGAAATTTTCGAAGTATTTTCTAGTACAAATTTTGTCCATATTTTTTAACGAAATTTATGAATTTCTTTCTAACTTCTTAATAAGAACTATCATTTTTTTCGGATAATTAGCGACTTCATTATATAAAAAGCTTCGTTATCAGAGGTAAAGTTATTGAGGTATGAAAATATAGTTAGGAAAATTTAGGAACTTTAATTTCGTCTACTGAAAACTCGTCATCTTCTGCTTTGAATAAATTCGAAATATTCGAAGTATTTTCTAGTACAAATTTTGGTCATATTTTTTAACTTCTTTGTAAAAACTATCAATTTTTAAGATAATTGGCACCTTTAATGATATTGATTGTAGCAATTGTAGAAAATGTTTAATAATTTTACAAAATTTTAAATTATATAACTTAATAGCTTTTTGTATGGTATTAAAAAATAAATATTTTTTATTATTAACAAAAAAAAGTTATGAACAAGAGGAATGTGATGTAGAAAGTAAAAAGTTAAATAATTGAAGAAAAGTCATACATTTGAAGACATAAACACAAATACAATTTTAAAAATAAATCAAAGATCATTTTAAACAGTTAAACATGATTTTGAAATCTGTCCATCAAGATGCATTATGCGGAATAACAACATCGAAAATCCACTTAGTTAGAATCACAATAATTTCATTGTTATCGCCCTGATTAATATTAATTATCGCCGTTGAATGGCCTTAATGAGAGAGAGAGACCCGAAACGATGCATCTCTCTTTCACATACAACACACTAGCTCTCTATCCCTGTAGCACCGAGCGACATATAATTGAAATCGAATGAATTATTAATTATTGTTAATTATTTTTAATAGGTAATGCAGAGCGCGTACATCGTTCCGGTACCATCCAAAAATAACAATCCATCGATAATTCATTTATTCTCCCTTCTTTGTCGTACGCTAATTAATTGTAATTTCAGTGGAAAAGCGCAATTGCGGTGCGGTTTTCCGCATGCAATTTGCATTTTTTTTTCCCGTCCCCTATTAATTTACATGCGCTCAAAACAGCAGCACGGGAAAAGAGGAATAGAACAAAAAAAAAAGATACATCAACAAACAAAACTATATGGAGTAAATGGAAAAGTGAAATTATTTATAAAATCATTTCCATTGCAAATTACGTAACATACTGGAAATGACGCAGGTGTAGTTACGTTTTTTTTTTTGTTTTATCTATCTGCATATGTTTCTTTTTTAATTTATTTAATTTTTTTTGCGATTATTTTTTTTTGTACAGAGGATTTGTAATCCGAGTGCGGCGGATGGGAAACAGCAGGAACAAACAAATTGTAATTGAAAAAAAAAACAAGAATTGTAACGAAATGGTTAATCAATAATGAATATGATTGTGTTATAGATGGATAGGTTTTATTTAAATTAGACGGTCGAACGGATACACTTTTTGCATTATTCAAATCGATGCAAATTATTTGCGTTTTATGCAAACCTCTCAAATTTCATTAACAATAATTTTAATGCTGGAATATTATAATGCGGTTGTATTATGATTTTTCGGTTTTCGTGATTGATTGCCCGCAATTATTCGAATACGTTTTAAATGTGTGTTTGTATAAATAGAGATGTACACGTTTCATTTACGTTTAATTTGGATGATAATGGTTATTATTTCGTCGCGAATTTGTATTGGTTTATGGGTTTGCATTGAAAATGAAATTTATTAATTTTCGCAAAATTTGTCCTCAATTGAAACATGCCATGAAAATAATTTGTCTGCTGTAATTGTAATTTTCATAATTAATTTTATATTCATAAAATAGGAACAATGAAGCAAATTTATTCATTGTATTTAATAATTTATTTGAAATAAAAATTTATTAATTATTTTTTTTATTAGTTAAAAAAAACTATAAAAGAACAAATTTATACTCAAATTTCATGGAAGACAACATAAAGTCGAAATTTATATGGGTAAAAGATATTACAGTCATACCTCGTGTAACGAATAAGATGTGTTTCACAAATTTTTGTAATCGAAACTTCTTTTTCAGAGCTAAACAGAATGGAGATACGTTCCTTCGTGAAGAAAATCGTTATAAAAAATCAATATCTTTGGATAATTGGGACTTTTATGCAAGGTAATGTTAATCAGGATACGACTGTATTTATTATGTGAATGCAATATTTTATATATTTGTTCAATATTGATGACTTTGATTTTGGATAATTTTCTTTAAAAAAAAGTTTTCTTTCGATCCAATATTTTAATTTATTTTTTATGTAACCATCTAACAAACGGCAGTACTTGCAGGGAAGAAAAAAACGAGATAATGGAATTTCTGGTGTCTCCATACCAAATGTCACTTCCCATTGCTCAATTTAATGTGAGGCAAGTTAAGCTAACTATATTAGAATTAAAGCTAAAAAAGGGGCAGGATATGACCTGATTACAGCAGAGATCTTGAGACAGCTCTCCAGTATTTGGCATTAGGGTAATAACGCTTATCTTCAACGCAATCCTGAGACTCGGTATATTTCCATCACAGTGGAAGGTAGCCCAAATCATACTCATCTAGAAAACCAACGGACGCGGCGTCTTCATATAGACCAATCAGCCTCCTGCCTGTCCTGTCTAAACTGCTTGAGAGGCTGTTGCTGCGAAGATTGAAGCCCTGGCTGTTGGATAGTCATCTCATCCCGCAACATCAGTTCAGGTTTCGTGAACGACATGGCACTGTGGAACAGGTGTATCGTTTGGTGGATGTGATTGGAAAAAGTCTTGAGAAGAAGAAGTACTGCTCTGCCGTTTTCCACGACATATCACAGGTGTTCGACCGAGTATGGCATGGAGGATTGCTATATAAAATTAAAAAGTCCCTCCCAAATGAATATTACATCATATTCGAATCGTACTCGCCCAACCCTCTATGGTGTCTTGCAGGGAAGTGTTTCTGGATCCTTACTCTATTTGATCTTCACGGCTGATCTACCAACTCCTCAGCACGCCACTATAGCTACATTTGCTGATGACACCGTTCTTATAGCTTCCCACCAAAACCGAACTACGGCTTCACAGATACTCCAAAGAAGTCTGACATTGGTTCAGAAAGTGAAGAATCAGGGCTAATGAAACTAAGCTGGTGCACGTCTTTTTTTCATTAATTAACCCAGTACTAGAGCTTATTAACTGTTTTTCTTTTTCTATGGTTTCTGGTTGCAAATTGAAATAAATTATATACAGCAATACCTCGCACAGTACGACTTCGATTAGTGCGGTTTCAAACAGACTACTATGCAAAGTATTGATTTTCTACTGATTATTTTTATATAAATTAATGTTATGTATGTTGTTCTAATTATTAGTTTTCTGTCAAAAAACAGGAGTAAATCAATATAAATAAGATTCAACGTATTTCTAAAATTATTAAATTCTTTACATACTAATAACGTTTTCTACATACATATTTTGATACTAATAAAATTATTAATTATTTTTAAAATTATGATTTTTTTTGTTCATAAATCTTTCTTTTAATTAATTAATATCGTTTCTTATTATTTGTATTATATGAAATAAATTCACTTCAAAATAAAAAAAATATAAATTGATTTTTGATATATTTGCATTGAATCGTTATGAAATTGAAACAGTTATAATATTTAAATAAAGTTTGTACTTTTTACTGTAACAAAGCAAAATTAGTTAATTAAAATGTAGTTAATTTTAATTGAGGGGAGGATGATATTGTGAAAGGTAGGGAACACGAAAGAGACGCGCATTGTTCCGCACATATAATTAACAAAGTGTAATAGAAACGGCATGAACCAATCGGGTGTGCTCTTTCCCTCAAAACCATTGTCAATTATTTCTTTGCTGTTTGCCGCGTGCATAGATGTAACAGTGAGGGAAGGGTTTGTGAGCAGAGGTTTCTATGGATTCCTCATGCGAAGACGAAGAAGCAGAAGCTCAAGCTTTTCCACCCCCTTTACACGTTACTACTACTACTACACTCCTCCCTTTCTCGATGGGAATTAATAATTATAGACGCTAATTACCAAAGTTCATACAATGTAAGTAGGTGCTAGACAAAGGGCAAGTTCTGTTCAGAGCCCAAAGGCGAATTTATATCTCCTCCTGGGATCGGCTGTGAAGTTGCGCGCCGCGTTTCTCTTCAGAAGTGGAGGCGGCGGAGGTGGCTGAGACGATGACGATGGAGAAGAGAAGGTGGAGGAAATCGATTCGTTTTACTTTCGAGCCGATGTCCGCTCCGCTCCGCCCGACGTCATCCCTCCAACGATTAATTGATTGATGATATTTCGGACCCGAAATTGTCACTTTGTTTGAAGCCGAATCACAATCAATAACGTCCTGTTTTCGTTTTTCTTCCTACGTCGGCGACTGTCGTCCTCGCACCAGCAAACAAAAATAAGTATAAAAGCATTGGAAGATAATAATATATTGTCAATGACATTATGAACTGTCAAAATGTATATACAAAACACATTTTGTAATGAAATTTGTGCAATGATAAAACCTAAAAGGTGACAAAAACATTTACAGTTAGTTAAATTTTATGAAATAATTTTGTATACATTTAAAGTTAATGGATTATAAGAAACTTTACCTACAAAACTATTTTCTATTTAGGTTAATAATCCTAATATATTAAAATTTCTGGCTCTAATTAAAACATTTTACATATTGATTAAGACGATTAGAACTGATTAAGGTTCATGAATTAGTTATGTCTTATACTAGAATTTATATTCATCATCCATTCAAATTGATTTTTCATTTTACTTTATTTATTTATATATTAACAAATCTCATCTCAAAATTATTATTTAAAGTAAATATTTAAAAAAAAAACTAATAAGAAAATTTCGAAATATGCATATTTATAGTTAATTTGTAACATAAATATTCATGAGTTGTCGGATTTTTAGAAACAAATGACCAAAAGATCAGACGTTGTTATAATAGCTTAATTTAACTATGCATATTCATTATTAAACACAACATAAATCCATTGAATCCTTTCAAAGTCTATGGATTACTTTAGTGAAATGCAAAACAAACCAAAAAGAGGTCGAATTGTTACAATATTTAAATGTAATATAGTCGTCTCGTCTACTCATGCATTAGTTCAAAATAATTTGTACAAATTTCTTAAGAAATAATCAATATTAAATAAATAAGTTCGTAGGATAACATATAGATAGCGCATTTATTGACAAATGATTTTCAAGAAGTACCAACCTTCAGACGTCGCCTGTCAAAATTTCATGGCAATCTGACGTTTAGTTCACAAGTGACAGTGTCAAACAGAACTCTCTACTTGATAAGTAACTTCTACGTGAAATTAGTGTGTACACATCAATTGATATGTAAAATTAACAAATATTTAAAGTATTTTTCTATACTCGACGCTATAATTAACAAGTACTTGATAAGTATTTGGTAACTATCAAATACTTATTTCTCAAATGAAGTAACTATTATGACCTTATTCTTAAAAATTAATAATTTTACATGTGTTAAATTAAGATTAAATTACTAAATTTCAATTGTACCGTGTTATACGATGCTTTTTCATAATTTATTATCGTGTTATTCAAGATTTAGTGTAACTCAAGTACCAATTATGTAAAGGTTGCTTGTATATTAAAACATTGCATTGCTTTGTAAACACATACAGGCAAGAATCAAATAGAAAACTTTTACTATCTACTAAATTCGTGCGTATTTAACATTTGTTTTAATGCATCCACATTCAAATTCATATAAGCATTGTATTTATAATAAATACATAATTTAAATGTATTCGTGTGACGTTTAAAATTGTTTTTGGGCCAGATGCGGCCCGCGGGCCACCAGATTTTGACATAATTTTTTAAGTTGCTTAAATATTGTATTATGTAGGTGTTTCTACCCCTATTCTGTTTTAAAATTTTTAACTTAAAAAATATATTGAAAAAAGCAACGTAAAGCGAGGCATTTAAAAAATAATATTGAAACGTATGATTTAATTTGAAACATTTACTTATAGATTCGTATGATTTGATTCAAGTTGAAATTGTTGATTAGCATAAACCAAAGATTTATTAAAATCAATTCGACTTTCTTGCCAAAATTACTCATCCCATTTGCAGCGACGGAAAGACCTCATTTTCGGAGAAGGCTTACTCCATCCGCGCGCATCCCATCTTCATCCCTCTTCGCACCTCATTCGGTAGCTTCCCGCTAAATAAATTGTGTTGTTTGTATGAAAATGTGCTACGGGCGTTACGTAATGAATGGTAATTTTTCGCGAGCGGAAAAATAAAATTACCTGCACGAGAAGAGAGACATATTTTCGCATCGCGCCAAGCGACAAATCCTTCCCCACTCCCACTTTTAGGATGTGTGCTGCTCCTGACGAGATTTACAGCTCTCATCTGAAAAAAAGAAATAGAGGACCGAATATATGTATTTATACACACTAGAGTATGTAAAAAAAATATAATGTAAAAATAAACAACGCACTGAATGCATATATAAATATGCGGATTTTATGGCGATATTGCAGGAAGTCTGTACACGAAAGGGATGATAGATACAAAGAAAAATAAGTAAGTAAATAAATAAATAAAAATGTTAACGTGGAGATCGTTTCATGGGAATCCACCCTCCTCGCAAATGGAGTTAATGAAACGAGACGATCGTCGATGAATAATAAAGCACTTAATCTATTTCTTTGACAACTGGGTATTCGTGTTTTCCTGTCGCCAGGACGAGGACGAAAAAATCCCCAAACGTTTTTTTCTCTTCTTATTCAATTGGCCGGATGGATTTTCTCATCAGAGCGCGTTTTTAATTTATGCTCAGTCGAGGAGAACAAGCTCTGATCACGTTTGGGAAATTCGAATATGGTTGAAAGGATAGGGATTCTAGGATAGGATCAATACCGCATGAAATATTCATCATTAGCGGACGCACATATCCTCTTTTTTATTCTGCTTCTGCTTCTTCGTCTACTTTGCGGGGAAAACAACAACAACGTAAAAAAAAATTGGGATTGTTTTCCAATTTTTTTTCAATTTGCAATAAAATCAAATGAACGGCGCCAATATATTTATATGGAGGATGCTGCTCCGAATGAAAACTTTTGCGAGCACAATGCAATTTCCTTTAGGAAGGGCCTCATCCTCTCTACTTTTCCCATCCACGTCGCAGCCGCAAGGAAAATACAACGCGTAATAAGCTTGTATAAATAAATAATCGGCAAACGCAAAAAAAAAACAACAAATTTTCACTTCAATTTCAGCCAAGTAGATTACGTGGCGCAACACTGTAAGTACACACTTGCAATAAGCAATATTTGCTTGTCATTGGTTCTTTTATAAAGTTTATCAATATTATTCAACGTTATTTAATATTATTACATGTATTAATGAATTGAATAATTTTATAATAATTAAATTAAGATCAATTTTACTGTCTTCGGTTTCCATGGTAACGAAAAGTCAAAGCTAGAGTTCATCTACACGAAAATAATATGTAATTTATACTTGTTATGCTATCATATTAGACACATGTCAATCATAATTTGACCTGTCAATTTAAATTTTTACTGTCATAGGTTTCCATGATAACCAATTTGGTACTTTATATTTATACGTATATCATGCATAGCGTAAAATAAACAAAATACAGTGGAACCAGGCGCGCAATCCAGGACTTCTCTTCTAATCGTCACTCGTTATGCAAAACGTCGCTCTTTAAGCGAGTCATTTTTCTTACAATTCATTTTGCTCGTTAAGCGAAATTTTCGTTATGCGAGGTGCTCGTTAAGTGAGGTTAGACTGTATCTAATATTATGAAATTAATTAAATACCAGAAACTATATAGAAAAAAGACAATTGTTACATAGTTTTATTGTATTATTCTTAATGTACAATTAATTGAACTTATTCTGATTTTATATTGGACATGAAAATTAGTGCATTAGTTTAGAATCTAAATTTAGAATCATTGTTTTTCTCTTTTGAATATTTGAATATATTTGGTGTAGGTTTCTATGAACTAAAAAATATCAAAAATTTAGGTTTAAAAACAAATTTATTATAAAAAAAATACATATACACATAAAAATACAAACATTTTGATACAAAAATAAAAAAAATTACAACAAATATTTTTAATATCTCCAGCGTTTCAACTTCATCGGTGGTTTTATATGTTCGTAGCTATCCACATCGTACAATTTCCTCATATAATCTTGAATCTTATCAATTTTTGCTAATTCCTCCTCCAACGTAATAGGTTCTACCAAATCCTCTTCCTCGTTTTTCCATAATATGGTTTTAGGTTTCTTTGCAACTGAATTTTCTGCAATATTGTCTGCTTTCCTTTTGATTCCATTCGTATAAACTACTTTATTCCAAGTACTTATCACTTTGTTTCTGCTTGCATTTTTATCCACATCATATAGTTTCTTTTCTTCCTCCTGGATTTGCTTAATTTTTCCTAATTCTTCTTCGAGAGTTATTGGTTTTCCTAAATCCTTCACCTCGTTTGTCCACAATATTGGTGGCCTCGTCTTAGGTTCTTTCGCAATTGTTTTTTCTTCAATAGTTTCTGTTTTAATTTTGTTTTCTTTCCCAAAATCATCTGACTTTTTCTGAACAAACGTTTTCTTCTGTACATTGACTACTGCTTTCTTCCTACGCATAGGTTCCTGGGAAAAGCAGACATTTTCATCTTTATTTTCACTGAGTACATTAGTAACTACTTTTTTGAAACTGATATTATTTATCTTCTTATTATTAACACTAATTTTTGGAACACTTTCCACCGATTCCTTAATCTCCATAAATTTATCGTCGTCTATCGCTTTGCAAAAGTCAAAACGTGTTTCGTGATTCACAGTGGGAATGTCCTCATCATCAATTATTTCAATAACTTCATCTTCGATGAAGTTATTTTCCTGGGATACGATATAATCTACTGATGAAAAAGTAAACTCGTCAAAGTTATCCATTTCAATTGAATATGTTTTTCACTTGTTGCTCACTGAAAGCTGCTGAAGAACTAATGTCGTTTTGCAGAAAATGTATAGCTTATATACTTGAAATGGAAGGGAATATTAGGGATTTCCAAAAACTAATATTGTTTAAGTGCAATAAAACCAGGTAAATTGAAAATTAATTGCTATTTTTATTGCAATGCAATAAAACCCTTAGCTATAAATGTATTTGCAACAAAATGTAGTTTTAAAAATATCTATATTTTATAGTCCTACCATAAAACTTTTAAAAAGCAATGTCTTCTTGAAAAATTATGTATATGTTGTGCACTTATTTTCTTTTCTTTATTGAATTAAATAATGTTTTGTGAACTCTCTTGTATCAAATAAAAAATTAAAAAATAGATATTTTTAAAATTAAATTTTGTTGTAAATACATTCATACCTATGGGTTTTATTGCAAGGAAATAAAAATAGCAATTAATTTTCAATTTACCTGGTTTTATTGCACTTATACTAATTTTTGGAAAGATTTTGGGAAAGAAAACAAAAATAAAACATATAATATTAAGACGAGGCCACCAATATTGTGGACAAACGAGGTGAAGGATTTAGGAAAACCAATAACTCTCGAGGAAGAATTAGGAAAAATTAAGCAAATCCAGGAGGAAGAAAAGAAACTATATGATGTGGTTAAAAATGCAAACAGAAGCAAAGTGATAAGTACTTGGAATAAAGTAGTTTATACGAATGGAATCAAATATTGCAGAAAAATCAGTTGCAAAGAAACCTAAAACCATATTATGGAAAAACGAGGAAGAGGATTTGGTAGAACCTAATACGTTGAAGGAGGAATTACCGAAAATTGACAAGATTCAAGATTATATGAGGAAATTGTACAATGTGGATAGCTACGAACATATAAAACCACCGATGAAGTTGAAACGCTGGAGATATTAAAAATATTTGATGTAATTTTTTTATTTTTATATCAAAATGTTTGTATTTTTATGTGTATATGTATTTTTTATAATAAATTTGTTTTTATACCTAAATTTTTGATATTTTTTTCACAGAAACTTGCACAAAATATTATTTAATTCAAACGAGAATAACAATTATTCTAAACTAATTCACTTATTATCTAATGCACTAATTTTCTAAACATAATGCCAATATAAAATCAGAGTAAGGTCAATTAATTGTACATTAGACAATAGTTTTTGTCATAAAAGATAAGGCGAATATTTTTGTTTCGTTATTTTATAGTGCTAGACCGTTTTTGACAATAAAAATTATGCTTTTCAAAATTTTATATTATATGCAAATTAATAAAAGAAAAGTTTTGGAATATTTTGTGCGATTACAAAAGGATTTAAAGCTTCAAGATTGAATGGGTTTTGCTGAGGAGTTCCTCTTGTACTCCTTTAAGAATTGTTGAAAGTAAAAAGCGAGACGCTAGTGGACAAGTGCTTATAAAACTTTCTAAGAGTTGTTCAGATATTTGAAATTATCATAATGTTGTAAGACATTATTTAAACTCAATCTTCAGATTTGATTAATCAATAAAATTTGATATACTTTATAAAAGTTCACATATAAAATTAAGAACAAGTAAAAGTTTATCAATTATTTTAAATTATGATGTTGAACTGAACTGAACTGAAAACTAATTTTCGCTTCTGCTGTTCTCTAAAATGCAAAAGCTTACAATTTTAGTTTAAATAAAAATAACATGTATGAAACTAGATAAACAAAGTTAAAGCATATGGAAATACACGAGTCATTCTAATTACTCATAATGGATTGGTAAGAATATGTATATACACATAATACAGCTTCGGGATTAAAATGCACGCAATAAAGTTTTCATTCATCCATCTGGCGTTTCCATTTGTCCCATATCCAGGTTTGATCTTGCGAAAATAAAGGTACTCATAAACCATCACATATCAAAGATCAAAGGTGGCGATATATAGTCTGCAGAACGCAAATAGATGAAGATTGAGCTGGATGTGAGATGACCTCGTTCTGGTTGGGATATGCATCGTCGTAAAAAAATATGGAAACGCAACGCACTCCACGGCTCCTGTTACATTCGTCTCTGCGTTAAAAGTTTTAGCAGTAAAACTTTGATCGCGACAGTAAAAACGCGAATCAGCGAGCGAAAAACATAATTCTACTATCAGCTCTATACAATATTACTTTATTATCCATCCAGAGAAAATTTCACTTCAATTCCTTACCATCTCTCTCTATTTTACTGTAATACATTATATTATTAAAGAAGTTTTATATCCTTTACAACGATTCCAACAATGTATATTTTATATTTACTACAATTTAACTATTTCGTACGTGAAATTACTTGCAATAGTGACAAGTTTTTGTATAAATAAAAATAATTTATCAGTTTTATTTGTATTTCTTTCTTGCGAAAAACGTGTAAATCGAAATTGTAACTTTTTTAATGTAATACCGTGTAAATTGAAAAGTATGCAATAAAAGCCTAATTGAGTTATTTATTAATAACGATATTTTTTTTCATATGATCAAAAAAAAAATATTGATAGTCAAAAAAATTGTTCCTTTTGATTAAGGTCAGTTAATTTTCAACATTTAAATTTTTTAAACCGTGCAAAAACGTGTAAAGAAAGTACCGTGTAAAACGAGGGATGGGTTATTTTCAACATTTATTTTTTTAACCGTATAAAAGCGAAAACGTGTAAAGAAAGTATAGTGTAAAAAGAGGGATAGGTATATTTCTTTAATACTTCTTTGATATTTCAAGATTTCTCTACATTTCTCTTCTTTTCTCTACATTTCTCTACATTTCTCTACATTTCTCTACATTTCTCTACATATCTCTTATTAACTTCTTAATTATCTTATCTCTTCAATATTTTTTCCACAAAATTAATTAACACGTACTTTTTTAAATGAATTCCTTTTCATTACATTTAAACGTCAATGTAAAATTATACAATTGTGATAATTTCCAGCCCCGAAATATTAACGAAGGGGAAGAGATTTCGTTATATTTCCTTTCAGTTCCTCCTTTTTTTTTCGTAAAAGTAAAATGAAAAACCCGACTCCCTCTGAAGCGTAAATAATTTAAAGTTTTTCGCGAATAGATTTTTCTTTTGTACTTCCAGCAGTCCTGGCGTGCGGGAGGTTGCATTCACGTGCGCGCCGCCCGCCCCCGGCAAGTGTGTTTAATATTTAATGTTTGTTGTGCGCATTATATTATCGCCGGGAAGGGTGGCTTCGGTGCATTTAATTCCGTGTAGTGCGAGTGTGTGTGACTTATTGTATGCCGGAGACCGGTTTCCGCATCCGGTTTCCATTCTCCGCGCGTTTCCGGTGGTGCGCGTAAAGCAGGCGACGCCTGTAGCACCAAAACCCCCCACCCTCCCAGTGCCTCCGGCACATCATTAAACTACAATAAACACTTATCGCACAAAAGCAGTTATATTGGTATGAAATATATAGTCTGCAGCCACCCGCTGAGGGGTCACACACTTTATTTTACCCCGGATTTATCGTTGCCTTCTACTCAGACCCCTCTTCTGTTCCCGAAAATGAAAAGCTTCTGAGCCGCTGCGGTCCACGTCCATACTATAAATACACAATTAATAATTTTATATGTGCCATTTCGGCTATACTCTCACAGTGCGGTAGAAATAGAGAGAGAAAGAGACGGAGATGAGAGTAGAGGTGGCGCCATGTGCGCCGAATTTCTGCAATAATCTTCTACCAGATGCCGCGCAGGCATCCACCCCCAGTCGGAATAATTGCGAAAGAGGAGACGGGATATTGTTATATTACACACTCGCACGTGCGTTTATAAACTAAACCACAACCAGAAAATCTAATTAAAACACAATGACTTTTACCCTTTTCATTCCTTCTCCAAAATGCAATTACTTATTCCTAATCTTTAAAACATTATTTATCAATTAATGAGACATTCTTTGATGGCCCTTATACAACGATCTATAGTTATACCTCGCATAGTCCGGATAATAAGATGTACCATTAATAATAAAAATGTTAATGCTTTTTGTAAGATAATCAACCTAATGTGAACATACAAGAGCTTAAATATCTTTATCTTATATAACGAAGAATGAATTTTGCATCTTACATAAATAGTAAATATTCCCATAAAATTCTCCTATAAATAGTTTTATGTCATATTGGATAATAAATATAATATAAAATATAGATATAGAATTATTCAGTGATTTTTTTGAAGTTAGGTCAAAGGTCGTTCTACTGTTATTGATTGAAAATTGTATCGTTCCTTTATAGAATAATTTTAACAATTCCGTAAAATTAAATTATTTTTCCAAAAGACATTGACTTTTGACGAATTTCGAAGAATCATAGAAAATCAATGAATCATTCAAGTGATGTTTGCTGAAAGTTCATTAGTAATTCTTAAAAAATATTCCTAATTTCTAAAAAAACAAGATTTTCTTAAAAGTTCAGAACAAAAAATCTCTTTTAACGATATTTTAACGAAATTTTATTTTTTGGACTAAAATACAACAGGAAAAGAATCAATCACCAATAATTTAATTAAGACCATTTATCATAAATACATGTAGCTCTTAATCTTGGATTATGTAATAAAAAAAAGCTGACCTGACATAAGCGCGCAGTAAAACAACCACGTCCAAATCCACTTAGGTTTGGTGATATGGGAATTAACAAATTTTCTCTAGTGTCTTTAGATAATAATAGTTGGATAGGATTCCATATTCACTACAGTGTCTTAGGTTACCAACAGCTGAACAGGGTTTATATTTTAAAAATGCATACAAATTTTCGTGTATTTGACGCGATTGTTTTACTGCGCGCTTTTATTATTGCGCGATTTTGTCATGCGCACTTTTGTCATGCGCGCTTTTGTCCTGTGCGATTTTGTTACGACGCCAAGAAAAAGAGTAAAAGAAAATAATTAAAAGTTACTTTATCAGCATTAAATAACGGAACAGAAATTATTTTTCGTTCCATCAAAACACAGAAAAGAATGACACGAGATTTCCTCTTCGAATTTAATTAAAATCCGCCATCAGTCAAGAGCATTTAGTTTGTTTCCTCTTTCCACGTTCCTGTATATATATATATTTTATTTTTAATAAAACAAACCGTGATTTATCGCACCTGCATCGAGATTTTAATCTTAATTTTACACCTCTGGCAACAAATCATTGTAAACTGAATTTACTGAACGCGAGCAGACTTGCATTTCGCGCGCGCCCTGCAGAGTTTTCGCTTTGCGGGGGTGGCGGCAGCGGCGGCGATGTTGGAGGTGCAGAGGAGCGACTCAGGAATGGGGGTGGTATATCCGGGATTAATTAGGAAAACTTTTCGGGACGCCTCTCATTGTTTCATCAACTTTCGCGTTGCGTCTTTCGGATTAGGTTTACCTTTGCCGATGGGAAAGGATTGTAGAGCAGACTTTAATTATCCAAGGATTATTCCCGCATCCTTCAAATACGTATCTAACGATAAAACTTAATTGCTGATTTTTCATCTTAAAATTATCTTACAAAAGATTATATTGAATTTACTAGTCAAGAAATTACATAAACAAATTAAGCCTTAATTTATGAAATAAATAACAACATTTTCATATAACAGAAACAATACAAATAAAGTTACATAATTCAATTTTTGAAAATTCAATATTATGTGACAATTTTCATTTTTTATATTACGAACTGTATCATAATTAGAATAATTTAGTACAAATTAAAGAGCTACATTTCTTTTGTTATTAGTTTCCTTGAAAATTACGAAAATGATAAAATTCTAACAACATTTAAAAACGTATAAATAATGTGTTTTTTTTTGTAAAATTTATTGAAACAAAAATAAATATTTTGAAAATTGAATGAAATCTAAGAGAATATAAGTTTATTTGATATAATTTTGAAATCAATTATTTTAACATGTTAATAGATTTAATCAATATTTAATTTATAAAGGGTGTCCCAAAATTTTCGCAAAATTTGAATTAAATTGAATTAAACAGTTTATGATTCAATAAAAAAATCACAATCTAAAGACTAAAAACTGTGTTTTCTATTAAATTCAAATCTTGCGTTAATTTTGGGACACCATTTACAAAATTATTACCTATAATGTTTTTATAAGTTAAAGGAAGTTCACTTATATTTTAAATTAGTTATGCAAATTATATTAAATATGTAAAGAATCAAATAAGTTTGGTTTGAAGTTTCCGTAATTGATCCTAGAATCTACATTATAAGTTGATATAAGAATTAGTTCGTTATATTAGAAGCGTTTTTTGAATATTGATTAAATCGTTGTTTAAAATGTATAATTTTAAGCAGTTTTTTTAGTTAATTTAAAGTATTATTTAATTTATTAACGATATTCCTGAAATTATAGCCTTAAATTAACAATTAATAGAAATGTTCAAGTTAATAAACCTTTTACATTGAAAATATCAGATTTATACCTTTAATTTCAAGTTTATAAAGAGTGTCCCAAAATTAAAACAAGATTTGAATTTGCCGCGATTTTAGCAAAAAAAAAAATAATTTGACTAAAAATCTATTTAATTAAAATCTTGTGTTAATTTTGGGACACCTTTTATAAGAAAACTTTTATAAATTTGGTTTGATATTTCATGGATATAACAGCAAATAGCCGAATGATTAAGTCGCCCTATCTATTATTTCGTAGGCGCCGGCCCTTTGTGAGACTTTTCAGTGCTTGCAGCAATAAGGTCATCGTTCATCACTGATGGACAGTCAAATGAATGAGAACCTTCAGCCAAGTCGATGGACAATGACAGTGTTAATGGTAACTATTCACCGGGAAAGATTATCCATTTAATGGCAACCGCAATCTTCAATCTTAAATTTACTCAATGTTCACATTGATGAACAGATTGTGAATAAAATTATAGTACTTTATGTTCAAATAACGAACACCTTTTATAATCATTAATAATAATTTCATGTAAGAAAATCAATTTATCAAAACTGCAGTTAAATTGAACGAGTTATTATCATTCATTAAGCTTTCCATCATTTATATGGATTTTTAAAGCTCAAATTAAGAAACAACTTTCTGACAATAAAGAATTGATAAAATAGATACCAATTTCAATACATTTCTTTATAAGAAAACCAATTTATCAAAAAACCTGCAGTTAAATTGAAAAAGTAGTTATCATGCAAATTGCTATTTGCTGGTAAACGGTTTATCGAAATACCGAATAAAATAATATTCACGGAGCTGCACCCTGAAGTGTATTAATGGCCTTATTTTCGTTTCGCCTGGTGATGATTGCTGTTGATCTAACCGAAACTAATTGCATGATTTATGTGGAATTGCAGACGCCGATTTAATCGAATGAACGCAATTAACATTAATAACTTGAAATCTTACAAGACCAAAAACCCCACGCCGCGTTTGTATCGTGTCTGCTGCCTTCATGTACTCATGTAACACACAGTTGTACCTCTCCGACTATAACGTATGTTCAAGTGTATTTTGTATACGTATATGTATGTACATGTGTGCGAGTGTATTGTCGTCGCCCACAATTCCCTATAATTGTTGTATTGTAATAATTGGGTCGGGTGCGGTTTTCCGGCGTGATTGATTGGTTTCCATCTCTGCCGAGCCCCATGTGCATGTATATACACATACACACAGACATTTCATCGTATACATACGTGCACAAATACGAGGGCGCGTTTGCCGCATGACTGTACTTAATTAATGCCATCATCATTGGAAATTATTAATTAACGGAAACTCGAGCAGAGGCGAAGTCTGCAAAAAAAAAGTAAAACAAGAGAGAGAAAATCGTAATGTTTTCCCTCGGAAAATTGAAAAAAAAAACAAAAAAACGAGAGCGCTCATACACAGACAAAACCCCATATGCAAATCAAAACTGAGTTGGCGTGATAAGGCCCGTTACCTTTCCGATTCGCAATTCCGGCTAATTGCAGCGATCGTTCCCTTATCTCCGGTCCACCGTAAAATAATTCCATCCTCCCCACGCAAAAGCATAATTTTCATAATTAATCGACCTATCTTGTCCTCCCCCATTTTCCTCCTTCATCCAGCAAACAACCTGTACTTCATTCATTTTATTTATATACTTATTATTTTTTCAACCCTTGTCCAATTGCTCGAACGATGATTGTCAAAGTTAATTAAAATTTAATTATCGCTGAAAAACTGAAAACGCGAAGCAAAAAAAACTGTGGTTGTGGAGGTTATACAGTAGTTTTTTTTTGTACGATCCCAATTGGATTATGGCCTTCCGCTCCTCCTTCGGCTTCTTTTTTATTACAGCTATAAACACTAATTGCGGCAATTCGGTCCATGGCCTTATCAAAAATTTACCGCTCTTGCACTCCGCGAATTGTTTTTATTTATCGCTGTTTGTTGTCTTTCGATAGCGTTTTACTACTGCTCGTCCTAGTTCCTTCGAGGATCACGTATCTAACGGCGAAATTCGCATCAATAAAGGAGGGAGGATAAAAGAAACGTAATAAATTTACACAATTATTTTATATACTTAAACGCACAATAATAATAGTTATGGCATTTGCTATTATCTAGTTCGTATATTTTTATTTCTTTGTATAATGACCAGAAGCTTGCTTTTTATGGTCATCTTTGATTACATAATATATCAATTCTTATTGTTTCTTCTCGATACAAAACGAAATAAATAATTTTTATAATACAACTTTTAGTAAAATGTTTCTAAATTCATATTCGCATCTTTTCAATCTTAAGATTAGGTAATATTATGTTAGGTAATATTGTGGGAACTTTAGGTTAGGTTTAGCCTAAAGTTTAGGTTAGATTTTGGTTTAGTTTAAACTTTAAGTTAGATCTTAGTTTTGACAAAACTTCAGATTAGGTATAGGTTTTGCATAAAGTTTAGGTTAGGTTGAAGTTTTTCTTAATCTATAAGTTACGTTTGGGCTAAATTTTAAATTACTTTTAAGATTTGCCTAAACTTTAGGTTTTGCGGAAGCTGAAAGGTTAGGTTTTAGCAAAAACTTTAGATGATGTTTAAGTTTATCCTTAACTGTAGGTTAGGTTTTCCCTAAACTTTAGGTTAGGTTTAAGATTTACCTATTGTTCAAGATATGTATAATAATAGCATAATACAAAGTTTATTAAAATGTTTTCATTAAATTCGTAACTGCACTTTCACAAACTCATCATAATTGTCATACCTCTAATATAATTCATCTTATGAGCAATTATTATTAAGTAATTATTTATTAAATAATAAATGTAATAATGATTATGTAATAAAAAGTTTACTTGGAATTCTTGAAACACTTTAATTATCATTATTGTCAACAATAAAATATTAATAATTAAAATTAAATTTCATTACACAAAATACTTTATATCATTAGAATAACAATTTTTCGTTATATGCAAATGATTATTATGTTAATAATAATTACTGAAATATATCAATAAGGAGACAAATGTGAATATTTCAAAATATAAATTTTGTTGGGCGGAAAAACCTTGGTCGTTTGCCCTTTGGCCAGCCTATTAGTATATATATTTTTATTGTATGTTAAAATTTATGTATAAATTGTACTTTTTTTTCTATTCTTCTTATGTATCGACGTTTGGCCAATAAATTATTATTATTATTTATTAAATTTTGTATTCAATAGACTTGTGATTAAAGAAATCCTTTATTGCTTCTTATAAATGCAAACCTCGAAAAACACGGTATTACAATTATACGTTTTTCTAAATATATTTTTTCACAATTCTAAATATCCACTAGTATTGTACGTTTAGCCTTTGTGTAACATGGTTAATTGGTTTCGTGCTATTAAAAATCGTGTTATTCGATATACTAGACCTACATAATAATGACTTACAGTAATTTTGAAATATTTTTAAAAGTTTTTCAATACTCCGCGTATATGAAAAACCGTATTATTTGCGTGTTGCATAGATCAATTTGGTTATAATTAACATAAATTTGTGTCAATCGGAGGTAGATTGGAACTTCTAAATCTTTATTGATTGATGTGACTATAAAATAGATAAAAAATTATGCAATCTGTGGATCTATAAATAAAGTAGTATAAATAATATAAACAGGATAAGGACGAAGGTGAAAATAGTTGTGTAGTTAAAAACGAAACTCCGGTTGTCCCGATTAATTCCGGAAATTCCGGGTGGCATCCGGGATGATCGCTAATGGACAAATTTCGGGTAGAGGCAACTAATGACGGACCGATGTTTGGGCGATAATGCTCCGAGGGGGTGGATATTGGGAGGGGAACGGGATGGTTGATAGTTGGTAGTAGTTCCAACAGATCGCGAATCAATAGACCCGGGAAGAGAGAGAGAGAGAGAACATCTTGTAATTTATTGACGCATGTGGGCCATCTGTTCCTCCACCCGTATTCGCGTTAATTATTTCCAAGATCGTATCTCTGGACAGTGGGACAATTAAAAACGCATCCGTCAACTCATCCCAAAAACTAGAACCACTTTTCCTCAATCCGTGCAGTTTTTGTCGTTAACATTCTTTGTTTTTCCTCTTCCCAATCTTTTTATATCCTCGCAGAAAACTAATCTTTACGGTATTAAACCTTCTTAGCTGGTATCATATTTGCGGTCGCACGCGCGCGGGGGGAAAATTTAATTAAAGTGCCATTTGGCAATAATTGGGTGAGGAGACGGGTGAGGAGGAGAAGGCAGCAGCAGCAGGCCAACACAAATCTTTTTTTAATTGTTTGCCTTTCCCCGAGTTGTTCTCCTGCTGGATGTATTTTTTTTCTCTCCTCCTCATCCTCGACTCCATCCTTCCTTCCTTCCCTTCCTGACTCCCAGACAATCCATCTATTCCGTCCTCCTCCTCTCCCCGACCGTGAAGCCCTTGTCTTCCTGCCTCGACGCCGCAAAAAACTGTTTGCTCAACAACTCAAGGAACCCACCAAAACTAATGTTCTCATTTATAAGGAAATTAGGACGATTGTGTGAACAGCATTCCAATCGGAGCGATGGATGGAGTATGGATGGATGGACGGATAGATACGCCCAATATTGACGGACGAAGTAAGCTTGTTCTCGGAATCAGGACGGATTCGCGGATTCTGTAAATATTTTACTTCATTCCTCTTTTGTCGATTGAAAAATTGATGAGCTTTACTTTCCTCATTCCTCTCGTTCAATCTCTCTTATTTCTCATACGTCTCGCGTTCAGACGCAGAAATCAAGAAGCAGCAGAACAAAGTAATCTTCAAACGCGAATCAATAGTGGCGCGGAAAATTCGCTTCAATTAATTCATTTAAATGGAATTAATGCCGTCTTTGAAATTTCGAAATCCCATTTATTCGTAATTGAAATGGAATTCTCGGTTTTAGGTTTCGCTGGAGTAGTTTGCGAGGGAGGGATAGAATGAATGCGTCGCGACGTCTCCGTCCTCATCGTCGTCGTCCTCGGTAATTAGTAGTGAATTTGCGTGCGGCATTAAATATTATAAGGGAGGTTTGTTAAGAAACCCCGGGCCGCACTGAATTATAATTTATTAAACATTTTCGTGCCACTTGAATGGGGATTTTGGGGCGACGCTCACCGTGGAGACACATATTTAAAGTTTCTTGCATAAGTAAATACGTGTACCTATGTAGTCCTTCGTACGACGTCGTACGTCCTTATTCCTGGCTGCACGACACGTCTTGAGACCATGCGAACTTGCAGACGCAAGGCCCGTGTTCCAGGATAATTGAAGTCCTCCGGGGCTCGACCCTTCGCCCCTCGGGCATCACGACATTATCATTAATAACTTCCACATTATACACAGCACACGTCACCGAAAGAAGAACAGAATGGTTCTAAAAGGATGAAATACAATTTTGCATTCGTTATTCTAATTAATTACGTTCTGCCTTCACTAAATATGCAGACTTCATCTCAGTTTTGTACAATTAACATTACACATTTTTAATTAAGTTTATTCTTTGAAACGTTTCTACTGGTCATCTCCTTTTTAATGTTCATTTATTTTTCGTTGCTTCATGAAAAATTCATGTATTCCCATTTACACCAAAAACATCACTCAAAATTCTAAAATTATAAAATAATGTATAAATAAATTCCCTATAGAAAATATTTTACATAAAAAAAAATCATTTAGTGTACAAATATGTAATTATCATCACAAATTAACATTCAACAACAACATAACAAAACTTTTTCAAACAATTATATATATTAATTATATATAAATTATGTAAATACCCCATAGATTTAGCACGTATAAGATTTAGGGAAAAAAAGTTCAAATATGCAATTTTGATATCTCTTTTATAGAATTATACTTTAATATTTATTCTTTGAACATATTGTATTTTCAATAATATCCAAAAATTATTATTTTCTAATTGAAGTTTTTGAAAAAACATCAAGTCAAATTTTTCCACTAATTTTCCAAAAAATTATTACTGAACAAGAAAAAAGAATTCATTAATAGTTCAAATTTTATTTAATCTGGAAATCAAAATTCTTTATTGTTGCCTGCTAAAATTGAATAATTCAATAATTGTACAAATAATTACGTTTTCAATAGAAATAATTTTGAGAAAATTTTCATTCTTGAAACTGATTTTTTTCACATAATTGTTTATAAAAATACTTCAAAGACGTCAAAAATATATTTTTATAATTTAACAATTTAATTACTAGGTTAGTTTAGTTTAGCACGAAATATTTTTCATATAATTAGGCTATTTTAAGATAAGTTATGTTGGGACAGTTTAGTTTGTAATAATTTGATTCAGGTAAGATGAGATTTGATTGATTGGTATTGGTTTTTATGATAGGTTAGGCCAGTGGTTAGCAAAATAGGGCTCTAGAGCCACATGTGGCTCTTTAGGAGCTAAGTGCGGCTCTGGCACAAATATCCATGGAGGCGCAACAACATACAAACTTGACTTATTCAAACATTGTAAGGAGATGCAATCACATTGTTCGTATTAATAAATATTTATTAAGTATGAAATTTAGTTTTATTTAGTGTACTACTTATTTAGTGTAATAAAAGTTTACTAAACAAGCAGATTTGGCTCCCAATTTTTTTTAAATTGTTGTAATGATCATATTTGGCTCTTTGGCTAATAAATTTGCCGACCACTGGGTTAGGCTATGGAGGTAATATTTTATTATAACTAACCTGAAATAACCTAACTAGATATATAACCCCGTAGTTTGGTTATGTGAGGTTATGGTTACAACATACTGTAACCAACATATAATAATAACCCATATCATTAACACTAATTTTATTTAATTGATATGAGTTTTTATGATTATAGGTTAGGTAATGTGAGGTTATGGTAACATAGGAGAAGACATTAAGAAGAAACACATCCGGTGTTTGAATACGTTGTCATCACTTTACGAATTCCAAGAATATGAAAGACGCATTGAACTAAATTTGGTAGTCAAGTTTACTGCAGTGTTTTCTTAATTTGAGTAAAAAAGTAAGGCAGAGATGAACGAAACAAAAATAAACCAGGAAAGTTAAAAAAAAATGCAGGGCCTCAAAACCATATTTGTTGTACGAAGATTGGAATGCACGCCTGTAGGGGATGGTTATTTTTTCGTTGGTTTTAATCATCGTTACGCATTCAATGAAAATTGCATGGAAGCTTGGAAATGGAGCGGCTAATTGGCCGTAAGCGATAAATAGTTAATACGTCCCTGTATGAAAACTAATTTTCGGCCGGGTCCTTCTGTGATTTTAAATTTATTAGCTTTCAGCGACATGACTAATTGAACGACTAAATCACCCCGAAGCGCGCGCCCTTTTTCCATCTCTCTCTCTTTATATATCTCTTTGTCTCTTTTTATCTCACTCACACTCATCCAGACTATATTTAGCCGCCCGAGTGTTTATTGTACAAATTTACTTTTATCGCCGCAATTCCTATTTTTATGTACTTCTGGCGCTGCTTCATAGGGGTGAGGGACGAAGGCCAGAACAGAAAAGAAGAGGAGCCGAGCAAAGAAAAGCACGAGCAAAGTAGTCGAAAGGGAGCGTTTTAAGGAATTCAGTCCGTCGTTGAGCGGATAGTTAAAAACATTTCGTATGGGGGTTGGAAGTTGGCTCGTAAAAATAGGTGCAGCAACCAACCAACCCCACAATTCTATCCATAAATAGAACTGCAGTTTTACGTTCTTAAAACTAGACAAATTACTGCTTTTCCTTTCCTAAACACGAGACTTGCACTAAAACTTAATTAAGTCATTTTTACAGGTCAAATAGATCTTTAAATAAGTATTCGATACATACATTGTGTGATGAAACGTACTTAAGAAATCTAATAAAAGCTTATTTTAGCATTTACTAATGTGGTTGTAACCTATTTTTGTTTAAACTGAAGTTGTAAAGAAATTTTTAAAGTGAACACAATACTTCATTTTATTACAAAATAAATAATTTAAAAACAAACTTAATTAAATTTCTTATTGTACAAAATAAAAGTAATAATTAAGTGAAAAAAAAGTAATCACTAAATTAAATTTATACAACATGTTCACAATATTATATTTTTTTAAATTCTTGTTCAAAAACTTAATATTTCATTTATTAAAAATTTTAACTTCAGAAAATCAAATTTTATTGAAAAATATTTAGATATACCGCAATATCTCGAATAGTGCAGCTTCGATTAGTCCGGATTCACTATTCACGGTTTAAAATTTAAAAAAAAACTAAATTTTGTTCAAAATAAATTAGTACATAAAATTATTTTGTTTTAGATAAATGATTTCTTTTTTCCTTTTACATATTGATCAAATTTCTTTTTGTGCTGTTTATTTGAATGCGGTTTTAATATCCTCGATTAATCCGGTTTTAAACAGTCCGGAATTGATAACCCGCACTATGCAAGATATTACCCAAAAATGTTATACAAAATACTATAATTTCTTCATGGAGCAGCAAATGTAAACGACAAGACACAAAGAAAGCGAATGACTGCAACAAAGAATTTTTTACGAGGCAATAGAAAAACTTTACACCGCCAGGACTCTTAAATTCGTTCATCTCTTATTAAAACCTGTTGTAGGTTCATTTTTACTTTAACTGATTTTTTTTTGTTATAGAATTACATAAACTGTAAAGAATCAAACATTATTTTACTATAGAATTATATCAACATTTCCATCTTCTATTACCTTATTTCGACTTAAATAATTTCAAAGTATTTTTTCATAAATTAATTTGTGTTTTCTTAGCAACAAAAACTTTTTGCTTCAATTGTCTAAATTTACTAAATTGGAAAAGATTATCAAAGTACTAAAGTAAATGTGTATAATATAATGTATATCTTCAGACTATAAAGAAATGACATTCTGTATCTTAAACAGATAAAGTATATAGATTTAGTTATTTGGATGAGGTCATCCATCCAAATGCTTAACTATATAAAGAAATAGAATTAGTTGTGTGTTTGTTATCAATGTATCCAAAAATTTATTTGATATTTCTGTAAAGCTAGTAAAGGATCTGAAGCGTAGAAATGAAAGTAGAGCATTTGCTTGGAAATGATCGAATTAAATTCGGGATTTGCGTCTTTAGTTTCGCGCGATTATCTGGAGCAAAAGGATTTGGGAATTTTGGACAAGGAGAGCGCACGAAATGATATTAGCCTTTGTGAAAATGAATATAGGAAACGGAATAATAATATAAACGTTATTGGCGATAAAACCGTAATTCTCGTTCGGATTCCTTACCCAGATTAGACGAATGAAATAATCACTAGAGGCAGTAAAAACGTTAGAGCCGAAAAATATGTCAAGTTGCAATTAAAGTTTGGTTGAAATTAGAAATTAAACTTTGAAATATCCCGGATTGTATAATAAAATAATGATAAGGGTGATGATGTTGGGAAGGTGTGTGTTGGAGGGATGATTGGTATGAGTTTGAATGAGAGTGAGCGAGAAAGAGTGGGTTTATCGTGGGTTATGTAATAATTGGCGCGGGGTGGCGCGAAATGTTTTATGTGCATTGGCCCAAGGGTTGAACGTTAAACTGTGGAATTCCCCGGGAACGAATTCTACAATCATTAAAAGCTGTACAAATCATCATTGCCGCCAACTGCCGTTGACTTGGATTGCTTTACAGTGGACCGACTGGAATTTACGGTGAAACTAAACACTCCCACCCTTTGGAAAAGCGCGAGAGAGGGGTGTCCTGAAATATCGCCGCTAATAACGGACTTTTATTGCGGCGAACGAAGAAAGAAAACGACGAAAAAAATAAAAATAAAACGGACTCGACCAAAAAAAAAAGAAAAGAAGAGACAAAAAAAACCTCCCTTCCACTCATCGAAGGGTGAGAAATGATTACCTTTAATGAAACCCAAAGAACAATAAAAGTTAAAGTGAAGAAGCGAAAAAGAAGTGAAGGCAAACAAAAAGGCAGGATTAAAATCGGATTCATTAAGAAACATTGGAAATTTTTAATTGAAAATTCCGAGAATAATGCTTACGCAAACAGCGGTTTTGCGGCGGAAGTCAAACAGGGCGAAACGAGGAAAAAAAAAAGCAGAAAGAAGTGTATGTCGCATTTGAAAAGTTTGGCAACTCGGAAAGTCAAATAACATTACACGCGAAATGAAAGTAAAAAAGAAAAAACGCACGAAGAGTGGAAGATAAATAAATGAATGTTGGAGAGAGATGCGATGGAGAGTAAATAAAACGATGCAAATGCTCGCTAATAAATTAGGAGAGCCTCGCCCAGCGTTTGAATAAATAGCGTTTTGGTCGTATGCACTCGAGCCTCATATTTAATTGCTGTGTGTATGTTGTGTGTGTGTGTTTGTACAGTCAACATCGAAAGTTGCGCGATTTTGTTACGTAAAAAAATAATTCGAAACCGCTGAGAAATAAAATTGTAATGCAAAAACTAAGCTCTACAGTTTCGAACAAATCTAGTTGACGATGAGTTTAATATAAATTTCATTTAATTGCTAGTTCGGTTTTGAGATTTAGATGCTTTGTATTCTGATAGAAGATTTCTATAAACTACACAGCTCAAATTAAAAGCGTTTAAAAAAATATTCGCAATAAATGAAACACTTCCCGTTTTTGGTATTTCCCGGGAAATGGGAACTAACTTTCCCGGGAAAATAAAAGAAATGTTATTTATATTCAAAACAAAAGTTATTTGCAAATTTTGGTTTTTCACCTCCTATAATTAATTTAAATTATCATTGATAAGACTAGATAGACACTAGAACAGCGTTTCTTAAACTTTTTCCCGCGTAACCCAACATATTTGTTTGTAGTTGTACTGCGACCCAAGGGCAAGGAGTACACTTGTTTCTCTTTTTATGCGGTAGATACGTTCCACAGGAAAACGCATTAAAATAAATCGCACAAAAAAGGACTAGATACACATATAAAAATAAAGGATACGTTCCATATTTTTTTAAAACCGCATAAAACTAAATCAATGAGTTACAATATACCGAGAATCGCATAAAAAAGGGTTTATTAAATTTCAGAAAAATAATTACTATATTCTTTCTGAAATGTTTATTCATAATTTTACAAATGTTAACACAATCATAGGCAAGTTTATTAAATTTCAGAAAAATATAATCTTAACATATTCCTTCTAAATTTATACGGAAAAAATTTCCAAAAAAAATACAGAAATTTTTTATGAAAGTCAATCAATTTAGAATTATCATTGCTATATGAGAGTGTTCGGCATAATTTGCAAACTGGTTCGAAATCACTTTCATCACTAGAAGAGATAGTCAGCATATAAGATCTATGTTCTGAAGATAATGATTCTTCACAAGTAAAATTAGTCTCAACTTCGCATGTTGATTTTTCCCATTGATGGCTTTGCTATTTTTTTGTACAATTCCTGATATCCAGAAATGCAATTCTGAAGCTCGCGTTGAAACTTGAATGCTCATTTAGAATTATCATCTTTTTCGATACTTTTTTGACCATTGGTGATATATAGGTTGAGAAATGTTGTATTAGAACAGTGATAGCGAACTTATGACATTTTGGACGACACGCCAAAAATTATAATTTATGTTCATCACATATAAAAAATATTGGGATATTCCCATCATCTATGTCAGGGTTTCCCAAACTATGTTCCGCGAAACATTGGTGTTCCACGAAAGTTAATAGGTTTTGCATGAAAACTAGTAATAAAATAATTACTAAAAAATGAATGTTTTTAATTTTTAAATTTTATTGGTTATGTATTCTTACCTACAGGTTTACAATAAAAAAGGTGTGAAAATTTCAGGATTTACGAAGTGTTTCGTTGCAGAAAAAGTTTAAGCTATGTTTTATGATACCAAAAGGTTCGCCATCACTGTACTAAATGGTCAAAGGTAGCAAATTATTGTCTTTCCTACTAGGATATGTGAGGAATTTTGATTAAGTATTTTTTTTATTTCGTTCCCGGAAAATTTTTCCAATAATTTTTCAGGAAAACGTAAAATACAAACCATTAACTCCATAAACATCTTAGATTTAGCAAGCTGTGAGAAATATATATGTAATAATTTCATAAATATATAAAAAGAATTTTGATTTCCGATTTAGTATCGAGTAGAGCTGTATGAGTGTACTAGGAATTTTTCAATTATTTATCATATCATTATTCATTATTAAATTTTATTAAATGTAAATATTACATAAATTAAATTATTCCAGAAATGTGATAATTATAAAATAAACGTACATGTGTTTGATAAAATCAGTTGGATTTATATTCAATGAATATTTAAAAAGCTAATGGAAGTGTTTCGTTGTTCTCTTCGTTTTTTTTTTCAGTTGCTTAGAAGGGTATTCTTTTTCGTTGGTGGAGATTACAGCCAATGCATATATCTTTAATGCTTTCGCGGCCAGATAGTTCCCATTTCCAAGGTATTTGAATAATTTATGGGAGGGAAAGTCTCTTCTCTTTTTTCCTCTTCTTCATCTTCGTCTCTCGCATTACGGCTGGGATGGCATGCGCCCACCATTTGCTTAGCGAAGGTCGATCCTAGAATCCTTCAGAGATCTCGGCTTAAAGGAGGAACCGTTGCGGAAACATTTGACGGACAGGATGTTTAGCTGAGAGCCTCCTGCTGCCAGATCATCGCAAGGAAAGACGGCACTAATGCACACAAAGTACATATACATAACGTATACACACGCATGCAAACAGTTTGATGAAGATGCTTGCTCTCTTTATTTAGTTTTTTTTTTCTCTCTGCCAATAAAACGTTGCGTGCCTGAGTGGAGTATTCATAACACAATAAAATACAAATGTAAACGCGAGTATTCCGTACACACATAGACATACTCGCACGCACGCACGGAAAGGAAGGGAAAAAATCCAATAAACGTCCTCCGCCTTGAATATTGGATTTTCCCAGAGTGGGCTTACACATCCTGGCAATATATGCACGCGACCCTTCGAGCGAGGAACGTCCCTTTTAATATGCTCTTCGAATTCGCAGAGCAAACTTAGACCAGTTTCGATAACAATTTGGGAAAAGAATTAGTCTTAACTTTTCAGATCTTCAAGAGCAATTACGTTTATATATAGGGAAATGTATGGAATTATCCAATAGATGGCGTTGCAAATGTCAACAGATGATAAAATGCTAGTCTGTTGAACGAGTTTAACACTTTCAAACCAAAATACACGTTTACATTTGATTACGTACATGAAATAATCTTGTTTTTTGGTTATAATAAATAAAGGCTTTATATAAAAAAAAACTTGTAATTTTTCTTATGTTCTTTACTAGATTTGAATACTTCTTAATAGTTTTTCAAGAATATTTAGTATTTTAATAAAAAGATCAAACATGGAATGAAAAATTTAAAAATGCAATAAGAAAAATAGTTCTCTTTAGCTCATGAACTTTATTAAGGCAAAAATTACAAAGATTATTTTACAATAATTTAAATCAACTTTTATTGTTTTCTATAAATTTTATAGAAATTAGTGTGTAGTTCGTTTTCCAGAAATTAGTTTACTTATATAAAATATGGATTTTCTTTAAATATTGAGAGAAAATTAATATGTAATGACAATAAATAAGGATTTTCTATAAAGTTTCAAAGAATATGTAGTTCTAATAAAAATTAAAATATTTTCTATAAATTTTATTGAAATTAGTTTGTATACATTTTCCAGAAATTAGTGTACCAATAAAAAATTAAAAGATTTTCTATAAATTTTCACAGAATATGTAGTTCTAACAAAAATAAAATGATTTTTTTATAAATTTTCGAAACTTTTTAGAAACTTAGTGTGTAAATCTATCAAATAAATAATTTTCTATAAATTTTCACAGAAAATTATTCTGTTTTCTAACAAAATATTTTTCTTTTGTTGGAAAACCATAAATTATTATGTTCTTTTAAGAAAAAATTAATCATTTTCTATTAATTTTATAGAAATTAGTATGTAGTTTGTATACAATTTCCAGAAATTAGTGTATTGATAAAACAAATATAGATTTTCTATAAATTTTCACAGAATACGTAGATCTAACAAGAAATAAAGGATTTTCTATAAATTATCAGAGAATATTAACAAATATTAAAAGATTTTTAATAAATTTTCGTAGTTCTCACAAAAAATTAGGAAATTAGAAGTGTGCTCGTGTAAGAAACAAAAATGAGGATTTTGTATACATTTTCTACAAATGAGTTTATATTTCTAATAATAAAGAAATAAGGATTTTCCATAATTTATCCAGAAATAAGTGTATTTCTAACAATTTTCTTTACATTATACACAATATATCTTTGACAGTTCTTTTTTCCACTATAGAATCTGATAATCTATATAATGATGTTTTTCTTTCATATTTAACAATTACTATTACTGTTGTCTTCACCATAACTTTTCAGTAATGTCAAGTGTCAACTTTAAGATTTTGTTGTCAGAATTACTTTTTGTTTCCAACAAATTCTGAAAATTTACCAAAATAATTATAAGTTGAATGTATGACATCATTTCATTCAATTTAGTTGTCTGTAAGACTTGCTGACTATACACCTGGCAACACCATGTGTATCTGTCAAATTAGTGTCATCAGACATGAGTGGACAAAATTATTGTCATTTTTTTCGCACATATTTCTGTAAATTGTATAGAAAATCAACAAAATATAAATTCAAATATAAATAAATCAATATTACATAATACATTCATATTTATGTAATTGTCAGTATACTGCATTAAATTGAAATTAAACTTACTAATCATATAACAAGTTGATAAATTTAGTTAAGTTAAAAAAAATGTTATTAATAACAGAGATAATAAATGCTAATTATCTGCATTCAAGTGAACAAAAGGGTAATATTAAAGTTAGGAAATATTTCATTTGTGTATTATTTAGAGGGTCGCAATAGCAGTTGATGAAAAATACCGGAATGCGACAAAATGACTCCTCGTAAACTGTCCCCATTTGTATTTCGAACTTTTCATTAAGACAATAAAATCGCATTCCTTCCGAGCAAAATACCGCGCATTTCTTTCTCCCTCTTATCCTTTTCTCCTTCATCTCTTACATTCGTTTTTATATTTGATTTTACATTTGTTTTCCTCCCATCTCATCTGTCTCGTTTACATCTGATCTAAATGAGCTCCGTATTTCCCATTTTTAGGGGAACGCACATATAATCCGCTTTCGTGCGAGTCAATAAAAACTGAAAGGAATAAAAGAGCTTTCCCTTTAATTAATACAATAGGACGAAATAAATTAGTGTGTTGAAACGTTCGATCGGAGATGGTAGATTGCGCGAAGTATAGGATGGACAGACGGATAGAATTGAATGGAATTGAAAGCCGAGGGAATCAGGAGTTTGTTCGGTGCTTCGGCCGATATGTGCGGAAGATGTTATCCCTATCCGTATAACAAGGACAAAGAAACAACGGCGAAAGAATGTAATCCCAACAACAACGACGACGTAATTAATTGAAACAAGATAAAATGGAAAGGACGAAAAAAGGGAGGACGGATCCATGAGATAATGCTAAGGAACAATTGTCTGGACTTCTTTTTAACGGAGACTAATTGAAACTGCGGCTTATTTCCTGCTACATGGACGATAATCAACTGTTATTGATGCTGACTAATACTGGTATATACATGTGGATTGTATTATGTAACATGGCTTCGGGTAATTTCGCACATATTGTAAACTGCGAATATAGATCAGAAAGTTTATGGAACGAAACAGAAAAGATTAATTACAGACAAACTAGAAACAAACTTTTCAATAGAATGATTTCAAAGAGAGAAAATGCACAAACTGTTATTAAATTTAGAAAGAAAAAGCTCTAATATTATTGAGCATATTGGTTATGTATTTTATGATGTTACGGTAAAATATAATTTAGTAGTTCAATCCAAACAAATTTTGTATAGAATTTTTGCACCTCATTTTATAATTATGTACTATGTTATAGTGAAGGAAATGAACAAATATAGTTGGAAATGTACATTAAAACTCGCATAGTCCGGATTTTTTATTTGGACAATTGAGAGAAAATGTACTAAATTTTAACGAATTTATAAAAAGGCTCCAATATTATAGTATTATTGAAAATATTGGTGAAGTATTTTATGAACTTACGATAAAATATAATTTTTAGAATTTAATCAATAATGACAAATATTTCAGTAATTCAATCTGAAAAAAAATTGTATAGAATTGTTGCATCTTTGTTATATAATTATAAATTATGATATAGTGAAGCAATTGATATTAGGAAATGTACTTTACAACTTGCATAGTCTAGATATATTATTTGGACAATTAAGAGAAAAAGCACCAAATTTTAATGAATTTCCAAATAAGCTCCAATATTATAATGTTATTGAATAAATTGGTGAAGTATTTTATGAATTTATTGTAAAATACACATTTTATTGAATTAAATCAATAATAACAAAAATTCCAGTAATTCAAATATTATACTAGTTTTGTTATTATGAGATAGTTAAGCAATTGAAATACATTAGGAAATGTAAATCATAACTCGCATAGTCCGGATTTTTTTATAAAGACAATTAAAATAAAATGCACTAAAATTTGTAAAAAGCTACAGTATCTAAATAAAATTCCAGTAATTCTATACGATCAATTTTTCTTTATAATTGTCACACGTTATACTGAAAGTATGAATTATGATATAGTTAAATTATTAAGCAAATGTAGTAGGAAATATACATCATAACTCGCATAGTCCGGATTTTTTAAATAGACAAATACAAGAAAAATACCAACTTTAAATAATTTTTTTAAAAAAGTTACTTAACGACATACAAACAATTGATTAATCAATAATAACAAATATTCCAATAATTAAATATATTTTTTTGTACAATTGTTTCATGTAGTACCAAAGTTATGAATTATTATTTTGTCAAATAATTGATTCAAGTTAAAAAATACAGAAAATCTCGTTTAGTCCGGATTTATAATAAAACAAAATCAAATAAAGCAGTGAGACTTTATTATATTATTTCTTGAAATATAAAAAGTTCACACAATTTATTTGTTGTCTTACAATTTAGAAGTTGTTTGTCTCATAAATAATCTCAATTTTTTTTCATTTATTACATATATAAATATGAAACTCATATGAATCAAATATATTATTTATATTAAGCAATAAAATTGATGTACGTCCATTGTTCAAGCATAATGAAAATCAAAATAATGAAATGGAAATTATTTCGCTTTTTCTTTATTTCCCACAGTCAATTCTCGATAGAAGCTACATTTTTTATGTAAATTTATGAATTTTTTTATACCTGTAAAAATCTCTTTTTCTTGTTACATTTAATAGTTTTTAAAAGCAACTTCTGCTTGTATCATTTACAAAAATTTAGTATATTTTCTAAAGAAGACAATTGTTTAAATAATATTAGTTGATTTTAACTTATAAATCATTATAATAACTTCAAAGTAGACATTAGTAACTTTAACATTGAAGTTTACGTTATATTATAAGTTATTATAATAACGTTAAAGTATTTTAATGAAAATTAATTGAATCTTCTTTCTAAAATGAGGTAATAATTTAATCAGACGTTATCTACTTTGCATATGTTGTCTTCTATTTGATTATCATTTCAAATTGAATTAGTATACACCATGTTCGTAGCTAAGTTGACTTTAGATTAGATTCCTAATTGTTGTCGTTCGATCATGCAGTTTATTGTAAGTAGGAGTAACGACTTGGCTCGTTGTCGATTCAAATCAATAGGTCCCAATTGCAAATAGTTGAAGCAAACTTTGCCCTGTTTGAGTTAGGTAGACTAACATGTTTTTGCGACCCCCTTACTCTTCATCCACCACCTACCCCATCCCTACGTAATCAATTAGCGTCGGAGACGTAGTAATTTAGTAATTAGATACATTTTAATCCCATCCTTTCCGAACAAGAACAATCGTCCTTTCTATCTATCTCACTCTCTCTTCAACTGCTGCTGCTGCGTCCAGTTTTTTTCTCTCCTTTTTCATCTCATTCCCATCTCCTTCGGCCTGTTGTCGCCGCAGCCGTGTGTCCGTTTTCGGGGTTGTCAGATCCATTTGCGTCCTTTCTCATCCTGTCAGTTTAATTAGAATGCTACCCCCACGGCTGCTGCACGTCTAATTGAGATTAATACTTGATGAAAATACGTTTCTTTCATGTTCATCCCAAATTAGTTTAACGCGCTCCAATTAGACACACAATCAAAATGTCTTTATCTCCTTCACGATACAACACGAGATGAAGAAAAAATAAAGTAAATAAAGAAAGCTTCGTGTTGATCAAGGATGATGTTCTTTTTTTTTTCGCTCCCGAGGAGCTTCGGGTCATACTTCATGGGCAAATTTATGCATGGGTCATATTTCAATTTCACGCTGTACGTCCGCCCCCCTGCTCGAAACAAAGGAACGAGTGAGAGGAGAAAGAAAAAAAAAAGTGAATAATTTTTTCGCGTCACTGTTTATTTCCGCTTGCGTAACGTTGGCCGTGCTGCGAATCCAACCATTTGTTATGTTAGCAATGCGGAATTGTTGCATTTCGCAATATCTGAAGACTTGTATGAATTGCTGTAGAATTATGAGGATATTTGAGACGTCCGACGTATTTGTTTCAATTTTTTATTATTGGAATATTTTCTTCATTTAAATATCAATTTATATTCGTGAAATAATAGTAGAATTGTAATTTTTGTTAGGTTTCTAGAAAAATGTAACCTGAAATTGTAACTTTCTGAATGTAAAACCGTATAAATCAAAAAGTATATAATGTTATTTTCAACATTTATTTTTAAATTTATTTGTTTTTAAACCGTGTAAAAGTGAAAACATGTAAAGATAGTACCGTGTAAAAGAAGTGATAGGTGTAATCATATTTATCGCAACAATAAATTACAAAATTGAAGAAGCAATCTAAAGGACACCTTTTTTACTTGTTCCAGTAAAATTAATGAATTGGAAACGTACGTAAACATCAGTTGATTCTTATTAATTAAGAACTAATGCAAGGGAAACTACTCGTACTTTGTCAAGTATTTATAAGTAAACAATAAAGTTATTGACAAAAAATTACAATGTCATGTCACTGTCATCAGAGGAAATTGAAGGTAGAGTTTAGCAAATTAAAGTAAATGTTGTTTCTATATATCGCATAGTATTTAGGCACCTTTATCGAAGATATTGTAGTTAACCCTTTGCAAATGAAGCAATTTGATGAGCTAACTGCTATGTAGTGTTGTTTTAATAACATAACTAGCACCTCTGCATAACTAACATTAAAGCTTAATCAAAAAACTGATCTCTCCTTGTGAAAAAGTGTGAAATAAGAAAAGAGTGTATAAAAAGATGGGCGGATATATCCGCCCACAAATAAGACAAAAGTTTACTTTATTCACATGCAGTATTAGATTGCAACTATAGTAAGATATATTAAAAACATTCTTCCAAATATAACTTCAGTTGAATTCTAACACCTACGCGGTCACAAGCTAAACTGCTATATAGTGTTGTATTTTAATAACTTAAGTAGCACCTCTATATAACTAACATCATAACTTAGTCAAAAAACTGATAGCTCCGTCTGGAATATGGTGAACTAAGAAATGAGTGTATAAAAAAATGGGCCCACAAAGAAGTCAAAAGTTTACTTAATTTATCATGCAGTACTAGATTCCAACTACATTTAGATATATTAAAAGTATTCTTCTAAATATAAATTCAGTTGAGTTCTGACACCTACGAAGCATTAATTATACAAAACTTGATGGAGGAAGTCACTGTCAATCCAGCTAATAAGGACTGTACATTGCTCGGAATGGAATTATTGGCAAATAAATCAAATTGGAAACTATTAAACGTCGACCGAATTCACAAGGCGGACACCGGCATCGGGTTTACACGAATCGATTTATCTGTGGAAAAAAAAAGGAAATGCGCGCATAAATCAAGCTTGAACCGTTGTGTGTGTGTGTGTATGTTGGATTAATGAAGCGGTTTCTCTGGCGCATACATTTATAGTTTGGTTCTAGTTTTATTCGTCCAGTTTATTTTTGTTCTTCGGATGTGCCTCTCGTCGCAGCGATTAATTATCGTTTCATTTATATGGAAGGAAATTTGTGGGCGAGGACACAATGCACTTGTGTACATTTGGTACACATGCATGCACAATAATGCAGTTGGGTCCCCAGGAACACATACACATATACATCTAACACATCTAGCCATAGACGTACGTACATATAACACAAATACTCCGACGCAGTAAGATTTCATTATTATGGATGTTAATTGCCGGCAAACTGAAATCACGTGTTACGCCCTAAATCCAATTACATTACATAACATTACATTGCATTACATCACCGGAGACGGAGCAATACCAATCTATTTTACTATTCGCATTCGGGGCTCCGACCGAATATATATGCGTGCGTGTAATTAGTGACTGCATTATAACCGGCCCGTACCTAAATAACGCAAATTTGCCCTGAATTCGCTGCAATTATTTAGTATTTTACATTTAAAAACCTTTTAACCGGACATTTGCTATAAATTTGTTACAATTTATATGAAACTAATACCTTTGTAACAACAAAACCTTCTATATCATTTATTTTTTTTAAATTTTTTATGATTCAATATTCATTTTCATAACACTTAATAATTATAATTTATTAATAAATATTTGAATCAAGAAAAAATTAACATTCATAATTTGGGGAAAAATTTCTAAATTTAAGTTTTCATTTCCCATTATTTATGTAATATAATTGAATAAACAAAAAGTTGATTAAGTAATATTATTCAATTGTCATTACAGGACATATACAGGAATACCTCACATAGTGTGGAAAATCGGACTAATGAAGAATTGTAAAACCGCTTAAAAATAAACTTTACAAAAAGAAACTTGACTTGAAGGAAAAAAATGTTATAAAAAAAATTTGTTTACTAATTCTTTGGAATTTACTTTTATTAATTAACAACTTACAACTTAGTTTGTTTTGAAAGAAATATCCGGACTGATCGAAGCCGCACTATACGAGACATTTCCATATTTGTAACATTGAATTATATTTTGATAGGAGATTTTTATATCTATTTATATGTTTTTAATTCTTGAAATATACTTGAACAAATGGAACTAGATTTCTTTACATTACTTATCAACTAATAAGAATTACATGATGTCACACACTTCTACACCATTGATTACATACAATTGTATTTTATTAAATTGTTCATATAACTACATTCATGATCTTAATTCGTTCAATATATTTGTACAACTAGAAGAAATATACTTTAGTTTACTTCTTAATTAATAAAATTTAGGAAGTGTATATGCAAGTTTTTAATTTCGTAAATATATATGAATAAGTACAAAATTTTGAAGAACGAAATAAATTATTATTGTTATTACAAAAGTTTATTTGCAGAAATTTTCAGAAATAAACACAGAATAAATATTTGATTTTTTCAATACAATCTTCCATTAGATCTCAAAGTTTATTAAAGCACATTAATAACGTATAATGTTACAAAACTTTGAGAAGTTTGTGAACAGTATTACGAAGGAATTATTGATTTCAGGCAATTACTTTTTATTATACTGACTGGAACATCGTAGCAACTACTGCAATTAGAAGTAGACTACTTAGAAGTTTGTACAATTACATAATATTACAAAGGAACATCATCAAGAGGATTTTTGTCTTATAAGAAAAAAAAGACATAGTTTTCAGTATTTTCATAACTAATATATTTAGAAGTAATTTACTAATAAATTATTTACATAAATTATCAAAATATATAAATAATCTTTGATGGAAGCAAATAAAAAAATATAGAAATAAAAATAACCACATAATCCTTGAAATGGTGTTGGGCACTTTTTAAAAAGCAATACTTATATAAAAATAATATACTTTTGTAAACAACTCAAATGTTCTAAGTTTCATTGAAGTTTCATTAATCACAAGAGATTCAAAGATTATTTCATTCCAAAATAGTAAATGATTTTTAAATTATAAAAAAAAATTGTAAATTGTGATAAAATGAAAAGAATTTCGGAATTTATAAAATTTCATATATAACCGTATTTTGTAACTGTGATACAGACACAAATTACACGTGAACGCGTATGAATCGAATTGTTTCCACTAAAAATTTGCATTCAGTGTTTTTGGGTTGGTTGCGAATTATAAGCGATAGTTGTTATAATTCGGAGCCGACAGAGGCAATCTAATCTGGACGCGCGTCGGGGATGGTACAACAGTAAAAGTAATCTGATGCGATGGCCTTTTCCGCTCTGCAAACCGGATTACTGATTAGATCCCTTTTCATCCCCTCAAATTCGCGCGAACCCATGAATTCATGGCTTTTATATACATATAGATCTAACTATTACAATCTAGACTAGGCATGGCGAATTTCATGTTTTCGCGCCACGTGCGGTCCCGTGACGAAACGCGTTTCACGGTGAGCGCAACGTATATTTTGGGGAAGAATTGTTGGCATCGGGATGCATGGGAACAGGGAACGAACTTCCAGCATAAATCACTGCTCACTCAAATTCCCCATTTATTTATATTAATCTTGCTTGAAAAGGGGAAAAAAACTACCATGGATGGAAGTTATTCTATAAGAAAGTTCACTTTCTCTAATAATTTGATGTTTTCGTTCGATCATCATGAAAGCAGCAACAAATTGTTATTTATTGCTTGATATGATTTAGTATACTTTACTGATTATTATTTATGCTGTGTACATATTATGCATGATAATATACATATTTGTTTATGCAGTCAACTCTCTTATAACGCGATAAATATATCGCACACACATTTATAACACAATTAATTGCTACCGCGTTGTAAAAAAACAAAGAACTTGTACTCAACTAAAATATATTTCTATTCCTATAAAACGAATTATTAGTACCGCGTTACTTGGGAGGACCGCGTTATATAGATTGTCATGATTGTCACTTATTTAGATTATCATGAAAACCGATGACAGCGAAACTGAAATGACAGCTGCAATAACACTCTGCACTATCATATATATTTATAACAAGGTGTCTCAAATCATCATTACATTTTTATATGTTTATTTCTATTCTAAATACTAGACAAATCAGATCAACCAACTTTTCAATTAAATAAAGTATGAAGTCTGTAGTATCTAAAAAAAACAATTATATACGGTAAATTTTTGATATACATGTTTTTTTTATCAAAATTATCAATCTTTTAGATAGTTTAAAAATTTCAAATGAAAATAATTATTAATTTGTTTGCTTTATAATTAATGTTGAATTGAAAGATTCAATAAATTACCTTTAATTAGTAGTTTTTTTTATATAGAAATAACATTAAGTTATAATAATTTGTTTTTCATTTGCATTTGCGAAATTTAATTTAAATTTTCATGGAAATTCATTCCATTTTGCACAGATATTTTAATAGTATTATATTATTTAATTTATTTAAAAAAAAAACTAATGATATTGTATGTTTGTAACTTTTGACGTTTGAATAGAAACGCGATTTATATCACCGTTTCATTTCCATTTTGTGCATATTATATCGAGTTTATTCATATATTTCCAATTTTCACAACCCTATTGTTTTACTGTAATTTAATACGAACAATTATTATTTTACATCCATTCATGTTATTCAAATAACTTTATTACAAAAAATATATATATAATTATGCCAGTTTTTACTATTTTTTTGATATTTTGCAACAAATAATTGATTTTGAATTTGTAGATGTAATTTCATTCAAATATGGTCGTTATTTCACTTTCAAATTTATATAATATTAAGAACAATCGAAAATATATGAAATTGTAAATTGTAAAAAGTAAATTTATTTTTTTTATTCGTTATGTAATTACTATATTCTAACTGACCATTTCTCGAAACATAATTATTTTGACATGTGACAGCTGTCATTTCGTAACCTATACTTCAATCATTCCATGTTTGATCGGATCTACATATGACCACTGTGGGGTAGCTGGAGAAAATGTGCTTGGCACAAGCTAAGTGAATGGAGAAGAAGAAGAAGATATTTAAATTATATTATAACTATCATTAGTTAGCATGTTGTCAGATGTTGGCTTAACTGGAAACAATACTGTCATATATTCACAGTTGTTGGTATACCTACCTGACTATGTCACATTTCACGCATAGTGCATTAAATTATGTTGTTGTCATCTGTGTAATATATAATAGCAAAGTGGCTAAACTAAATAAATATGCAAGAAATCAGACGTTCCAGAAGTTCGCGTGCCTCTTCCGAAATCGGATTTGGTTTAAAGTAAGCGATGCGATTTTCTATTTGCTCTGCAGCTTTCATCTTTCCCTGCTAAACCATTAATCCTTCCGTCCTGCCTTACTTATTTATTTATTTCGTGCTCTCCCGTACATTTTTTTCTTCCTTCTCCTTTTTCCGGCCTTATTGCCAGAATCCACTTCCGGGATTTCGTTCCGCTCCTCTCCTTCTTTTTTATATTTTTTTTCCCTCGTCGAGGACGAAGGATGATTTAAATTCCGGTTGCGGTGTATCCCCGAAACCGCTTATTCGCGTAGTTTGTGCTCGACGGCGTCGGTGAAGGCCTGACAAAAGAAGTGAGTGGCGGGCCTCCGCGGATTCCGCGGCCAAAATACAAAATAGACCGCTTAGGAGACGTGAATTTACCACCGCTGCCGTTCCCTGTAAAATGTATTCGAAGGAAGGCGAGGCGCGTGGCGCGAATCCTTAAGAGCCTTCAGCAAACGAGCCGGAACAAGGACGTAAATCATTCCTTCCTGATGGACACACGAAGAACTCCCTTTTCAATATACCCCAAAAAGAGAAAACCCTCGAATTATTTATTAACAATTAAGTTAGGTAAGTAAGTAAAGTCAAGATCTTTCCTCCTGAATTATGTAACCTAACTCCACCAGGTAACATCAAAGCTTAAACACATACGTTTATTCCCATGATGCCTATGCCAAAGGTAGGATAACATTTCTTTCATTCCTTATATGTTCTGAAACCATCAATTCTTGATATCTAAACTAAGTGTTGAAGAATTTAAAACACATTATTTATAAAAGAAACAGAAAAATAGTTTGTTGAACACCAAATGTCATCTTAAGAAATTGAGAAGTTAACATCTTGATTAAAAGATAAAATATAGTATTCTCCTTCATCAACAATAATGATACATTCGTCAACAAAACAGTTAAAAAAACAGGTAAGTAAAAAATGTAAAAAAAACATAAAAAATTACACTGATTTAATCTTCATGCAGTAATAAGATAAACATGACCATTAAGAATACAGCAAAGTCAAGAGTGTAAAGAAGAAGACTATAAGACAGTCGAAAAATGACACTGATTTGATCTTCATGTAGCAACAAAATAAATATGACCATTAAGAATACAGCTAAGACAAGATTATAAAGAAGAAGTCTATAAGACAGTCGAAAATGTCTCTGATTTGATCTTCATGCAGTAACAAGATAAACATGGCCATTAAGAATACAGCTAAGTCAATAATGTAAAGAAGCAGACCATAAGACAGTCAAAAAATGACTCTGATTTGATTTTCAATTAGTAACAATATAATCGTGACCATTAAGAATACAGCTAAATCAAGATTGTAAAGAAGAGGACTATAAAACAGTCGAAAAAATGACTCTGATTTGATCTTCAATTAGTAACAAGATAATCATGAGCATTGGGAATATAGTCAATTCAAGATTGTAAAGAAAAAGACCATCCATAAGTATTAAAGACCATAAGACAGACGAAACCAATCAGGCTTAGACCATTTTTCTGAAATGAAAAATCAAGTTGAAATAGCAAAATTATTTGTAGTCAATTAATGACAATATGTTATAACAAAAATCTTTCTAGAAATTTAAAATACAAAAAGCGTAAAGTTTCTTAATTATAAATTATTACGTTATTCAAGATTCAATGAAATCTTTTGTAGTTAGAATGTTAGAATATAATTTGTAAAATGTAACATCAATATAAATATTTTTTCTTAAAATTTATTACTTGTTTTTAATAATTTCATTGAATAAACAATATATTTTTATTGAAAGTTTCTTTCCACATTTTTTTTAACATTCAAATCTAAATATTTCCTTTATTTCGCCTTTGGCAAACGACAAGAAAAACAAACAGAAAAATCCCATTCAATATCCGCCCTTTGTATTATTTATTAAAAATTATCCCTCTCAGTTCTTCGTCCGATGCAAATTCCATTATTTAAAAAAAAAGTGTATTCGTTTTGCCAATCGATGCAGAATCGCAATGACCCAACTCCCCGAGATAAATCTGTATTCGAGGAAGACAGAAGAAAAGAGATTGAGATAGAAAGATGAGAAAAATAAGACAGCGCGTTTCAATCGGAACGGCAAACATCTTTGTTTTATTGATTATAAAGAGAGAGAGAGCAGAAAAAATGTATATATAAATTATTTCTGGAAGAACCGCCTCTGGATACGCGATAGTTCGATGCATCAACGTGGATGTAAACAAGATATAAGATGTCATATTGGAAATAATAAATTTCCTCCTTCTCCTTCATTCTTCTCCATCGATGGGATTAAGTAAATTCGCTTCGAACTTTCCCAATAGCAAAAACTCCCTTCGCTCCACTATAAATCTTCGCGAAGGAAAAAAAAAGAAGAAATAACATCTAATATTCATACCTATAAAACATTTACTTTCGGGGATGTTTTCGACAACCTTTCCTCGTCCTCCTCCGCTCGTGCTTAATTCAGTACGAAAATTTCGTATGAAACATCCAATTTCGAAAGTGAAATAAATCTATTTTCTTTGTATAATACAAAATTGTTTCTTAGTATAATAAATTCAGTAAATATATGTATTATATTTACTTATTTACAATTATAATTATACAATTTATTTGTTTTCAAAATAAATTAAATATAAACATAAAATATTTAAAAAATTCTATATTTTTGCTATTAACAAAATTATATTTACAAGACCGAGAATTGACTTATTTCTATGTTGTAAAATTCAATATAATAACTTCTAAATTCTGTCTATTACAGAAAAGTACTAAATAGTAGCTAAAAGACATAGGCAACCCAATGTACACATGCTACTAATTCAAGTAAGGTTTTCAATTAATTTATTATTTCTAATAGGTATTATCAAAGTAAAACTTGTATTTAGCAAATATTTATTTAAACTACAAATACATATTTTTTTTACCAGAATTTGTATCAAGAAATGCATCATTTTGGACTTAAGAAATAATGCATTTATTTTATGAGGATTGTGTCTCTTTTCTATCAACCTTTTTATATGTCTATAATTTGTTAGTTCAAGCAACTAAATAATTCTATAAAATACAATTTTACATAACAAAATACATATTTGTTATGAAATTTCTAAACCTTTTCATTTCAATATTGTATTTGGTCATCATATAAATATTAATCATTAAATATTAATAAGTATATTCATATCATGATGTTAGGTTGAGAAAATTTGAGAAAATAGTACTAAGATACAAAAATCAAGTTTTATTAAATATAATTTCTAATCAGGAACAAAAAAAATTAACAAATATGTTTCTGCAGTATAAATGACACGAGAAATACTATTAAGAAAACTATTAAGAAACTGTTACATGTTCATCTTCATGTGGCTCTTACATAAGAAAATGTTTGATTAAAAACTTTGTCACAAACATAGTGATAGAAATACATGTTTTTTAAGAGTACCGAGAGTCATCATATCCATTAGGTACTTTAGATCTAGTGTCCCCAAGAAGATGATGTCAGGGGGTAAGAGGTCTGGTGTCTAGGGACTACGACAACCTTAATACTACTGCTTATATTGGAGTTCCGGGTACGCGACAGCTCGGCGACGGACAAGTGGGCGACGGACAAGTGGGAGACGGACAAGTGGGCGACGGACAAATGGACGACGGACAAGTGGACGACGGACAAGTGGACGACGGACAAGTGGACTACGGACAAGTGAACGACGGACAAGTGGACGACGGACAAG